>NW_008610244.1:24548-52206 GCF_000691845.1 Merops nubicus
AAAAAAAAAGAAGAAAAAGGAAGATTTTACAGTGCAGCCTGAGTATCATATTTTCTGGAAAGCTTTTGAAATAGTTTATCGCATCAGTGTTAGCAGCCAAGTCTTTTTACATGAGAATGTAACAACGGCTGTGCTGGGTTAGATGAAGGGTTTATCTAACTCAGGTATCTTGTCTTTAGCAGTGGCCAATAGCAAATGCCTAGGGAGGAATAGAAGAGCAAGACATGCAAAGATGCTCCCTGGGTACATGCTTTCAGCCATCAGAAATCTGCAGCTCAGGGACATCCTGACCCAGAGGTGTTATCTCTATGTTTAGTAGCCTTTGATAGATTTTCTCCCATGAATTTGTCTAATAGCTTTCAGAACCCCTGTCAGCTTCTGGCATTTTAATACTAGCACAGCAGTAAGAGCGAAGGGGAAGCCAGATGTGAGACACATGTTGATAAAAGGCTGTCTTTTTAGCAGAGGGAAGAACCTGAAGACTGAGCAACAAAGACAGGCAGACACATGTTCAAAACAAGAGTTTTGAGCAACTTAACACTTTGTGAGCTGCCCACAGACCCCAGCACACTGAACAGGATTGCTGAGAAGCCAGGACTTTGGGACTGAGTCAGAAAACATACAACCTTTGTTGTAACTGAGTCGCAGGCAGCCACAGCAATGACAGAACTGCGAAGGCAGCAGGCCAAAGAGATTTGCTTTGAAAGCAGAGGGATTTATTAGGACAAAGAATTTTTCCTGAATTTACGTAGGCAACAGAGTGCATTTAAGGTTAATACACTCTTATATGGGCACCAAGTTGAATCCTAAGGTTTTGATGTCTGGCAATCATGTATTTGGGTTCTTAATGTTCAACAGCTGTATCACAACCATTTCCTCCCATTCTGAAATGATTTTTAAACAAAGTACCCATCAGAGCAAAGCTTGCTTGCCACAAGGGGACTACATCCATCGAAATTCACCCTTCCAGTAAAAGTTGGGCCTTCAAAGAAGAGGATTAGGAAACATTAAAGCATAGTTAAATGATTCTGCACAGCTTTTCTATCATGCACAGGAATGATCAGGTGAGCCTCCTGATCCACAATGCTGCCATCACCATCAATGCTCTGTCTCAGATATAATATACCTGTAAATAAATAGCTTATCCTTTAAATAGAGTGCTGGACATCTGATGGTTTTAATTTTTTTTTTTTTTTTAACCAGTGCAGGGCTACACACAGTTCTAAATGCCCCTGAAATGACTCCTACAAAATTATAATTCCCTTTTTAACTCGACAACAAATAAGCAGCAAACCAAAGAAGCAACAGGATACTAAGAATATAAAATATGTAATGCTGAGCAGCTGCATATGAAGTCACTAGAAATTTGCTTTCCTTTGGAAAAGCTAGAGTTAGAATTTGGCTGGGAGCACTGGCAAATAGGTTTGAAAACAGGAGTCAAGCAAAGAGAGAAATAAGGAGCAAGACAAGGGGAAGACAGGAAACCCAAATATCCCTGTGTCACAGTCAAAAAATAAATAATTCAGCTGAGGCCCACCATGTCATTTTCTCAGTGGATTTAACGATCTCCTGTGCAATAACATGCCATAGTACATTCTGATCTGCATCAAAATTAACAGTCAGCCACTTTATGATATATTATCTTTGTTAGCTCTACCACTAACAAAAATACACTTTCAATTCTTCACATCCACATAGCACGTCTATTAAAGCAATCTGGGAAATTAGGTTGAGATAAACTGTACAGCAATTTTATTCATAGCCTCCCTGTATCTCATACTGTTAATCTGCATCACAGCTCACTAAATAGTGCCTAATGTTTATTGCATTTAACTGAATGTATACGATTCTGAGGGTACGCCAGGGACCGATTATCATAATTATACATGTTTCTATGGAAACCCACAAGTCTATCAGTTTTGATTCATTATATTGTTATACCTTCTAGCACTTTCTAATTATTAGGTGCCCATAAAAAAAGTCTCAGTCTTGCTGTTACTATAGAAATGAGCTATAGACAGGCCTCAATTGTTAACCCTTACAGGGCAGGAATGAATAAAAGGAAGGAACACAGCCCTGGATAGAGAGTAGCTGTTCAGATAAGACAAATCAGGAACTGTTTTAACCTGTGCTCTTAACTTTTTGTAATTGCCTCACTGAACTTTGTAATTTATTTGAAAAAAAATATCCAGCTGGGAAAACAGAAATATATATACATATATATATATATATAGCTGCTTGCCACTTGGTATTGGACATGGTGTGGGACAGTAATGCTCTGCAAACACCTCTCAGAGAGATGACAAGATTCTCTTGGAAGACACAAGTGTCATTAACAGAGTATGCAAAACATCGTAATATTGGGCCATTAGAAATCAGTACAAAGCCTGTTAAACTCAATGGGGATATTTTCACTCTTCTCAGTGGCCTTCAGCCCAAACCTGGAATGAAGTGCAACTGTGTGAGTGAGCAGAGGCTTGGTTTAGAGGCTGGAGTTACAACTGAGTTCAGTGAGAAGTCATGGGAAGCCAAGATTTCCCCAGATCACTTCCATAAGGTAAGAATAAAGCAGGAAAAAATGAGTTACAGTGAAAGTAGCTTTTTTTTCCATATATTATTTTTTATTTTAGTCTAAGTTTATGCTATTAGTTTGTTATAGAGTATATACATTTTTCTCCTCTTCCTGTATGTCCTATCACAGCCCTATGAAATATGAAAGGGATTGAGTGGTTCCACTGTTTCCAAACCGTCCTTCTCTTACCATTTTCAATTAGAAGTGCCTTTTAATTTAGATCAGCAAAGCTCTCCCAAAGTGACAGCTCATCCTTCACACTGCATATCTATTTATTTCAGAAGTCAACACACCATTCAATAACCTGAGAACAGGCCTGATTGCTATGCTAATAGTATTCAAAAATATGTCGGCACCAATTGAAACAAGTAAACTAGGGCTAATTCATAAAGTGAAGAATAAAAAAGAGGGGGAAACATTCATACTTTTACTTCTCTAGTTAAAATGTTACCTTGAAAGTTTTTGTCATTGTGGGAAAATAACCACACCATAGTTCACGTATTCAAATTAGATTTCACTCAATACTACAGTGTTCCTATTTGGAGCTGTTTGATCAAGTATGGTTGAAACAAACAAACAAACAAACAAAGCCCCCCTCAAATTAAAATAAAATTATAAAAGAGAAACGGAGTAACAATAACCCTGCATATTCATGTGTTTGTGCAATGGCTGTGGTACAGTGCTCTTCTGACCAAAATTATACACTTTCTTCTGAGTGAGAGGAAAAATGCTGAGAATTTAAAAGATATTCCCATATTTTACAAGACTCACATCATGTATTAAACTATAATCCATGTATTCAGTTCTAAATCAGAGTTCCACAACTTCCAGTCAATTAGAGCTAAATCACATTACATATAACAATGAAAGAGATGTACATTTGCATTTGTATGTAAGAACTATCATCAAAGAAAGTGAACAGAGTGTCATTCTATATAAAGGTCTCAGATTTATACTATATTTTCAAGGACCATTCTGTTCAACTCTTATTTTACTATTGCCATGGAGAAACTAGATTTGCTGCTAAACAAGATCTTAAGTAGCTAAAATGAAAATTTAATTAGATAATTTTTAAAAATCCACTAATTGGCTTATTAATATGTAATTTATAATATAGAATATGCTCAGCTAGTTTCAAATAAAAATCACGTGGCAGACAATTTACACAATTTAGCATTCCCAAATAGTATGGCAATATAGAGGGCCAGATCCTCAACTAAGTTAAATGGAGCTACACCAGTAACACCAGTGGAAGATCGTGCATAATATCTACCTTCCCAATTCAGCTGCTAATGGTGATGTTGTATAATTGTCACGTACTAGGGGTTACAGCAGTGTGACAACATACCCAACAGTGTGCTGATGTGGGGAATAAACGTGGCTGAGCCACCCACAACCCCTCTAACAGACCTATATTTATGTGACCTGAGCACTCCTTTCCCCTTTGCTTTAGGTGCATAACAGTCCTGCACAGGAATATACAGAATATGAGACTCAGGTTCCACCTAGCAGGTGCAATTTGACCTTGGTGTTCTCAGTGACCTTGCCTTCTTGTCAACAGGGCAACATATTGCTCTGGAGACACAGGCAGTTCCTACGTGCTTTTATTTTCAGAGCTTTAGCATGCTGGGAATGAATCCGCTAAAATTAATTTAAATGAATTAATCAATCTATCAATTAATTAATGATGTAATTAATTATTAGCTCTTAGGTAGCCTGTTATTCAAGAATATGTCATTCAA
Organism: Merops nubicus; assembly: GCF_000691845.1. Lineage (NCBI taxonomy): Eukaryota > Metazoa > Chordata > Aves > Coraciiformes > Meropidae > Merops > Merops nubicus. The sequence goes on from NW_008610244.1 coordinate 28,863, forward strand.
CATTTATCATACACAGATTCTAGTGCTACAGAATTATATTTTTTAGCTGATGTGTATTTTTTTTAGCATAATCCTGAATTTTATTTCCTAAGTTTCCTGCACCTACTTATTCCTGTTCCATCTAAATATCTGATTCTTCTTAGAAAGATAAAAGCTTTCCTTACATTTACATGAATGAATAATACTTAATAACTAATACATCTGTGGCACCAGAGACCATTCATGTGAGTACCACTTAAAGTAGTATTTTTATGCCATTGCAAATGAAAAGAAAATGCTAAGAATCTACATATGAACTTATGTTTTATGAGGTTTTCTTGATTGCAAAATATTTCCTACACACTTAATTAAAAAAAAAAATTAAAAAAATCATATAATCAGGTGTATACATCCACCAGAACAAAGCAAGTGAAAAAAATCGAGTGGAAATGAATTGGACAAATTAGTCATAAATGCTTGATTATGGCAGTCACTGAGAATTATACAGAACCACTCAACAGAACATTTGCTCTGTTTCAAAGGTGTCCATTTTACAGACAGAAAGTTTTAAGATGTTTTTAGAAGTTAGCTGAGGCTAGCTAAAGCTACTCCTCTGAAATTGCTTTAGGAAAGACTTTTGCTTATGAATATGTATGTATTATTTTGTACAAAGTCCTTTACCAACTGCAGGAGTATTAGTATGAGCATATTCCCATCAATTCAAGTCTTTAGTTTTGGTAGCTGCTTGAGTTGGTTTTGTACTGCAGACTCCTCAGGGCAGAAACCTTGTCTGCTAGGATGTCAATAAAGACCATGACATGACTTCCCATCTCCTCCCTTATCAGCTGCACTGCATAGAGGTATGAAGATGATACAGACCTGGGTTTTTTTTTGGAGGTTGTTATTAAAAAATGGATTTAGAGAAGCTAGAGTTCAAAGAATTATTTTTTCCTTAGCTGTATGGATTCAGTTCAGCTGTTATTATACAGTGTTAATTATTTGAAAGGATGTCATAATCAAAGGAGGGGAAATTCTGGTTAGAATGAGTCCTCTCCCACAAAAAGACATTTGGATCTGAAATGAAAGTTCAAAATTTTGCCTCCTCTAAATCGTCTGATATATCATTGTTTAAATTATTATTCATTTTAATTTTCTCTGGGCAGCTGTTGTCTTGACCTGGAGTCTCAGAATACAAATGGTTTCCTACTATTGATCTCTTAGAGCTTGGCTGGATACTTAACTGCACATTCATTGTCTTTGTCAACAAATTATTTAGCTCCAGTTTCTGGATAACTGTGACTTCCTCTTAAGATTTAATTTTGGCAATATAAAGCAAAAGAAATTTTGCCACAAACAAGATAGATAGACTGTAAACAAGATTTTTTTAAAACCATGAACACAGAATTTCCTAAACATATAAATCATTTAAACACCAGTACTTATATAACTTTATGTTAAAGGTTTTCCCAGAAAATGTGTGAGTTTTCACTTAGAATTATCCAGTGTGTTTGTGCTGGTGAAGTACAGCACTTGCACCAACACTGATGGTTGGATAAAAGTGTGAAAATTCATCTGTTACTCAGATCTCAATCTTTATATTGAATATATTAAATATTAAATGCCAAGCTCTCACTGTTTCCACAGTAAGTAGAGACAGGCAATTTGCACATGCATCGTACATCTCCCTCCAATCAGCAAGTGACTCAACTCAAGTAATGACAAGGGCTGTAGTGTATTCTGTAGCAGAATTGCTGGTGCATGTGGCCACCTCTGGGCATGGAGATGTTTGCGTGTGACTAACATAGAATCATAGAAACATGGAATGGTTTGGGTTGGAAGGAACCTCTAAAGATCATCTAGTCCAACCCCCCTGCAGGGAGCAGGGACAGCTTCAACCAGATCAGGTTGCTCAGGGCCCTGGCCAACCTCACCTGGAATGTTTCCATGGATGGGGCATCAACCACTTCTCTGGGCAACCTGGGCCAGTGTTTCAACACCCTCAGCATAAAAAATTTCTTCCTTCTCTCTAGTCTATATCTCTTTGAGTTTGAAACCATCAACCCCTGTCCTGTTGCAGCAGACTCTACTATAAAGTCCATCCTCACCTTTCTGACACGCCCCTTTAAGTACTGAAAAGCCATACTAAGGTCTCCCCAGAGCCTTCTCTTTTCCAGGCTGAACAACCCCAGCTCTCTCAGCCTTTCTTGGTAGGACACGTGTTCCAGCTCTCATCCTCTCCTTTTGCACAGTGTGTTAAAAAACAGATGTGGAACTCTGAACCATGTCTCCTGTTTCTGCTACAAGCAAGGCACCATGGTCTGAGAAGACCCAAAGGGAAATAAAGTTTCAGGATGTCCAAATGCCTCACTTGTCTCTGTATTTGGAGAGGCTTAACAGCGTGAGAGGAAGTGTACAGGCACTCACGATGATTGAAATTTTCAGGTTTAGAGCTCTTAGATGACAATTACTCTCTGACAATCACTGGGTATCAAAAGAGGGAGACATATATGTCATATAGCCCTTGTGATCCAGATCCAATTTTATCTCCGAGCCTTTAAAACTCAAATCGTATTAAAATTTCGTATAAAATCGGGAGAGTCAGAAAGAGGACCTGTACAGTGTTTGCTAAAGTTAGTAAGAGTTATGATCATTCTCATCCTAATTTCGTGTCAAACACCCAAATAAGATTCAAAACCCACCCTTGAAGAGGAAACTCCTGTGAACCTGAGGCTGAGGAACAGGCACCTGAGAAGACAAATAGTGCTCACCAAAACCACTGGCCATTCTTTTAAGGGGAAGATAGAAATTCTTGAAGATGGGCACTGCACCTCACTGTCAGAAGCTTTTAGTAGCTCTTATCTGTGCCCGTGGGCTCATGCTGCCTTTCCAACATGTGCTGTCCTCTTTTGAAGGGGTCAGCTTCAGGTGTCCGGCTGCCCCTGGTGTCTCTCACCCGCATCTTTACCACATGCACATTTCCTTGTTTAAGTCCCTTTTTCCCTGAGCTCTTGGCACTCTTTGAAGGCCCTAGACCAACTGCTCCTTTCTAAGCCCTCCGTTGTCTGCCGCATACCAAACTCCTTCTCCTATAAGCCCTGCAGATCTCTTTTTGCCTTTGTTTCTAGCTGTAAGTCTACTTACCTCATTCCTCCAAGTCTCTCTCTCACCCCCTTTTCTTTCAGGCTGTTCTTTGCTTTAGGCCTCCCTCTTGCACAGTGTGGTCTCTCTGCCTAATCAGCCGTGCTGCTCATTACATTCAGGAACCCTTTGCTATCTGTTTGGATTTTTATAAGGTTTCCTGTCACCATGGTATCTCAGTGTACTCTCACAACTGTGTCCACTTGGTGTTTTTTGTATATTCATACATAGGATAATATCTGGTACAAACAAGCAAGATGGTTTTGCTTGCAATGTTCATTCTTCCAGCCACTCCTCAGTTTCTTGTGGTTGTAAAGATAAACCTCTGCCATTCAATCACACATTTTGAATCTTCATTAATGTCATTTCTTCACTTCTCTTCTCCTTGTCATCAACATTCATTTGTCCTCAGCCAGGAGCTGAGAAAAAGAGAGCATCTTAGAATGAATGAATTGTAAAATTATTAATTATAGCAGCAGGCAGAATGGCAGCATAATTAATAAAGGGGCTCAAGGAAAATATTTAAAATAATTTTTGTTGAAAAATTTGGTCTTTGTTGTTTTGACAAAACACTCTACAGGAGTGCCACTTTACTTTGGAATATTATTATTGCTTCTCACACGGATTTACTTCTGTACCCCTTGCCCTCCCCCCCCGCCTTGACTTCTTCCTTTTTGCTCTGCAACCATGGCAACTCTTTGCCCCTGCTTAAAGTTAGACATTCAACAACTTTCTGAGATATCATTAAGATTGCTCCATTGAAAAAGTAGTTAAAAGCTGGGGAGAGGGGGAAGCTCATATCTGCACATCCTTCCCTTCTATGTGCATGTACCTCTGCTTTACCAAATTCTCCTGTCCCAGGGAGAATGAAAGGGAAAAGATCTTTCCCTCTTTCTGTCAGTCTCCTTCTCTTCCTCCTTCCTCATGATCTGGAGTATTTGGCTTGTGAAAATCCCTTAGGCTGTTTCAAAATTTAGTTATGCAATGAGAGCCAGTCAAAGAGAATAACTTCTTTGGCTCATGTCATTTCTAAGAGAAGATAAAAGACAATCATTAGCTTAAAAAGGGCTGTGTTTCTGAAAGCATCAATACAACTTTTCAGTGAAAGATCTTTAAATAATTTCTATGCAATTAACTAAGTCTCACAACACTGCCCTGGAGCTGATGTTATTGTACAGATGGAGAAACTGAAAGGAGAATAAGTGACTTGCACATTGTTATGTAAATCCGTGCCAGAGCCAGTCACAGAACCCAACAATTTTCTTTAAAGTCACATGATGTTGTATTTACATTGCTAAATGTAACGTTTTTTTGTAGGACTCCCATTCATGAAGTTCAGTTTACGATTTCACTGCTCTTCTTTCAGCAATTGTCTTCCTATTCAATGTGGCACTTAAGCACATACTTGCCTTCAGGCATGGGAGTTGGCCTGGTTAAGAGATTTTTTGTTCAGTTTATTCCACTAAAACAATTCTTTACCTTTCAGAAAAATATAGGGTTTGTCAAAATGTCACCATGAGACACTGACTGTTAATTTTTAATAGATTAACATTCTCAAAGTAAAAAGCAAACAAATCTTTCAGAACATATAAGCAAATATACCGATCTTTTTTCTCAGCACATGGTGGCCTACTTAGTTAATTCTCTTTTTCTTTCTTTGGCCTACCAGCCAACAAAGAGCAAAGAGCTCCACTCTGTGCTAGCAGCCAATGCACTGACCAGAAGGCAACGTCATACACCCCTACAGTCTATGAGAGAAAACCCAGCTCCTTTCAGTACATCAAATGCTACGTCAGCAAAAAAGGAGGTCGCTGAACGTTTTTCAGGAAAAATGTTCAGCACCAAGAAGAATTAGAAATAAACCAGCATATGATGCTGTGCTTGTTTGACACACTGTACTATTTGAAGTTATCACCTAAGGTGCTTTGAATTTCATATGTAGCAAATTCCTGGATGTACAGCAATGCAGCATGATACTTCTAAATATTTATTAAAAACGAATGCTCTTATTCAGCTGATTAATTATTGACTATGTTTTCCACTTAACTGTCTTTATTTTGCCACTGATATTCCTACATTGTTCAACTGACTGAAAGAAATTTTTCAAGATGCTGAGGCAATTCCAACCAGTGTAGCAAATTTCAGAGCAGAGCTATACATATTTAAATATATATGTATATATATAGGTGTGTATACGTCTCCATATGCATATGTCTGAACATAGCAATAAGAGGGGAAAATAAAACAGGAAATAGTTTCCTTTTCTTCTTGTGGAATCACAAAAGTCATCAGTGGGAGGAATAAAGAGAGAGAGGTCAATGTATGGCTGAATCACCAGCCGGGTGATGATTCAGGGATAGGTTTAGGGGCTTGTGTAACTGCAGCTTCAGGGAGAAGAGTTTGCTGCAGATTGCTTTGACAATATATTCAAATGAACCTCTAAATCCAATTGAACCCATTCAATCTGAATATTTTATTTGGGACTTGATACTTTTTTTCTAAAATTCATTAAACACTTTTCCTTAAGATAAATTAACAGACACTCCTGTGTCTAAAATGTTTGAAAATCCTTCTTTATCATCTGGAAGCAACCAATGATCTTTTTTTTCCTACAGAATAACTCAAGACTTCAGAGGAATCTCAAAAAATGTTACTTTATTTAAATCTATAATAGGAATTTCATTAGGCCCAGACAATTTACAAGAGTCTGTGTTGTCCAAGTACTTTTCTAATCTTTTTTGTCTTAATCTGAGACCTTATAGCTCTGTTTGGTGTTAGTAGCCATAACTTCTTGACTGCACCTAGTATTTATAGTGCAGACTGAAGCAGAAATTAATTACATGTGCTAGTCTCAGATTTTCAATCTCTATCAAGTAGTGGACTTAATTTTCCTTGCCTTGCTCTTACTTTAACTGCTTTCTTCTTACCTGTCAATGCACTTCATGAAACTTTTTTTGTTTGTCTCTTAACACTTCTGGACTTGACCCAACAGTTTCTGCTGTTCTTGCATATTCATCTGTAGTCACCTGAATTACTTTTCACTTTCTGCATTCTTTCTTTTGGATTTCCTTGAATCTCACCACAACCTGGATTGTTGAACCAATGAATTTTTGAGCATCAACACTTGATGACGTGGATCATAACACAGGTGAAATCAGCAATGGCATGTCTGTGGTCTGTCATAGACACATGAAAATCTGGAATAAAAAAACATATGAGGCTTGATATAAAAGAATGGGGTTTGTGTTGATAATAGGGTCAAGGTGAGACAGAATTTTATACACAATTTGAGTAAAATAACACAACCAAATGGTGTTCCAGAGGCTAGCTATAGCTGTGATATGCTTGGCATCCACTTTTACTCAGTGGCTAACATTTTTGTGTGTAGAGACAGAGAACAAAGCAAGGTTTGGATAGCAAAAAGGAACTAATACCAGCAAGCTAACGAAGATCTGTGCCCCAGATTCCAGAGCACATAGTTCAGTACTAGCTCAGATACCTTCAAATTCATCTCTCTGAAGGTATTAAGTGAAGTTTATAATTTTGTGCTCTCAAATGTCTTCATGGAGCACCATGAACAGTCAAGTTTTTCCTGTGAGTCAGCACAGATTCTAGTAGACACCAACACATTATTAGCATTACTTTTTAGGACTGAAAAGGCTACTCAGATGCTATTGTCCTGTAAGCCATTTTCTTACTCTTCATGGCTTCACCAGTAGCCTGTTAGGAGCTTAGTTTGGGAATCACAGCTTAGATGGAAAGTGAAGATCTTCAGGGTAAAACACCCATACAGTTCCTGACTGAGTCTAGTGATGCCAGGTATCTTAGAAAACCTCTTCTCAAACTAGTTAATTTTGTGGCAGACTTTCAATAGTGGGAAGGATTTACCCTGGGAAGAAAGTCTTGCTGATGCTGCTATGAATAGTGATAGTACAGAAAGAATGGGATGTCAGTGCAGGAAAATTAAGTAAAAAATACTGATTCTGCCCTGCACAGTGAGGCAGGCTACTATTCTAAGTTAAAATATAATTTATATTCCTCTCCAGAATGCTCAGCTCCTTTCCAGGGTCCCTGCTCTCTGTTAATTCTTGATAATTTTATACCTCCTTGACAAGAAGTAGAATAGATATCAAACTCCTATGTATTATGCATCTCAGCATTTTTATATTCAAATCCGGATACTGTGTTCTGATTTTCCACTTTTGCTGTATAATTGCGTCGTCAGGTTTTCCATTAAAAATGCTTAACAGAATATCACAATTAAACTCTAAATCTATTACCTTTTGCCTGAACATGTTTATAAAGTTCTTCCTTATTATCTTGGGTAAAAACTTATCTTTAAATAAAAGACTAATTAAAAGAATAAGATACACTTCCTGTTGTGATTCACTAAAACCATTTTTAAATGCCACGAACACCACAAAATGAATTCAATTCATCCTGCTACATTTTGAAAAACATACATTAATCCAAAATGGCTATATTTCTATCCACCTTTGAAATTAGCAGCCATATATTATCATCAGAGTATTCAAGTTTCTTAATCTAGTTTAGAGATGGCTGAACATTATAATTAATCAGCAGTTTGTGATTTTAAATTTAAAATTGGGTTCAAATGCCCTTGTTGGGTTTGCATGACGACTAGCAGATATTTTTGTTACCTTACAGGGATGATATGTTTGCTGTTGTGTGCAAATGTGGGCTATTAAAGGCTATTACTCTTGGAAAGGGGAAATGCTTTGTTAAACAGCTTTGAAATCCACTGACAGAGCCTGTTCTTTCCCACAGGATAAATGCAGGACCATCTCGGTGGGAATCTGCCCTGGTGGCCATCAAATGTCCCAGAGCTATCCAGAGGAAGGTGCTGGGAAAGGCAGAAGCAGATGCTCCAGGTACACAATTATTTCAGCCTGGAACACAGCAAAATAATCAGCCCATGTAAGTTCATCTTTAAAGTAGATCTGATTTGGAAACTGTGGCACTGAGGATGGAAAACAACCTTCTTCCAGTGAGGGTCTAAAAAGGGAGAGGCTTTACTAGGTGACAAAATTAATCAACAAATAACACTGGGTTACACACAGACCTCAGAAAAAAAACCAAACAAATGAAAAAAAAAAAAAAATCCAGGTTACAAAAGGCATAGAAGAATATTAGAAAGACATTTATTTGCTTTGGAAAAAAGGGTAAATTACACATTATATATTATGCTGGATTCTTGTCTGTATAAATAACACTTAAGTATACATGAACACACATGCATATGTGTATATATGTGCATACCAATTGTATGTATCTGTGTCCAGACATTCACAACTACATTTGAGAGAGGTGAGGGGAGAAGGAGAAATGCCACATAAAAATACAGAAAAACTTTTCACTTTGAGTTGTTTATTCTCAGTAGAATAACCCTAGAAGTAAACGAGAGGTACATAGTTTTAGCAAGATATAAAAGTTGATTTTCAAATTTCTGGTAAAGAGCTGGGGCAATATTTTACAATCAAATTAAAAGACAGAAACTCCACTGGCCTCAGAAGATTCCAAGGGATGATGGACACTCGTAGGCATTGCCTCAAAGCACAGATACTGTGACACCCCGGATGAAGCCAGAAACACCAAGGAGGGCTTTTTATGCCTGTAGGCTTTTCACATTATGTATGCAGTTATTGTTTTGCATTCTATGCTATCCGAGATGATACAAAAACATTTTTATGAAAAATAAACCACTGGTTTTATACTTAACACCAGGATTACAAAAACGTGATGCAATGAATTATTCATTAAATTTGACTTAATGCAATCATTTTCCCCCCCATGTTAAGCCCCTGTGAATAGTGTCCTGTACAGCTACAGTTTTGAAGAACTTAATACTAGGGGGAAAACCACCTGGTATTAACTGACAGTGAATCAGGCTCATTGTCACTTTGAAAAAAAATACTTTGCCAATATAATCCTTGATGTTCTGTATATCGCAGTTTCAAAGAGCATGTATGAAGTACACAAAATAGATCGACCTTGAAAACAGGAAATAAAGATGGGTGAATTTTAGGCAGTGGCATTGAATCCATCTTGCTGTTGCAAGCTGTAATTGGAATTTCAGAGCCAGAAGAGTTCTGGCTCTTATATTCATTCAGAGAATTTTGATAAGCTTTCATAATTTTGCCAGATCAAACCTTTTTTTAAAAACAAACCTCAGGACAATGGTCCTGTGAAAAGCATGTTGCTCAGTGCACTGCTTTTGCCAACTTACACACTAATTTACTTTCTTGTTAACGTATGAACGAAGGAGATAAAATAAAAGAGATTTATCAAACCATGGCAATTGCTGAAGGAGGCTGCCTTTAATGACGTTACCTCAAAGTCATCAGAACCAGTGTCAGGACTATAGAGAGCAGGTCACTTCAGATTCAGAGCCAAAGAGTTTTACTGGGCCTCAGAAAGAAGCAGTAAAATAACATCCATCACACTTAAAATGTAACCCTTTGGCAATATCTACTACCTGATGCCAAACCAAAACACAGGCTTAAATTATGCTGTTAATGGATGACTTCATTTTCCAGCAGTATAATGGCATCGAGTAAGCAAAACCTAAACAAAATACCTTGGTTTTTAAGACATGGTTAAAGAAGCTGTGGTATAAATAGTGACAGAATCTTGAGTCTTCTCAAAGCCTCAATGCTACTAACTGATGACATGTCCAAGCCCAAGCACCAAAATAGCAGCAATAGAAAGTAGAGGTGGAAGGGGGAAGAAAAGTGCTTCCGTGAAGCTCCTGTTTTACTTAGGACAAACCCGTATCTTAACTTTGTGGTACTCCCCTGCACAACATGGCACATTATTGCAGTGCTCAAAAGGAGCAAGTTAACCACTCGTTCCTGCCTTCTGTGTTTGCAGTGGTGCACCATGGTGTCCACTTCACACAACTACCACCCTATTTCCGAATCAAACTGTTCCTCAGGCGGTGGCATTAACCGCAGATTTTGTTTGCTGCCTTTTATCTGAGATGCCCATTCTCTCCTGCTCTGCAGCAGCTCGGGGAAGCACCAGTTCAACCATCATCGTTATTGTGCACTTTTATTAATCACATTCACGATGCATGCGAGCTACATTCCAATCAAAATTGTGAACTGGCCCAGAAGACTCAGCAGCCATGTCATTTTGTATCAGCAGCTTCTCTTTTATTCCAATACCACTCTGACCTTCAGCAATAGTGTCATGTGCTTCTATAATGGTTCTCATCGCCTCCTTCCGCAAGCACCACAGGTCCCTAGAGACTATCTGCATGGGAAGATAACTTTAGGAGCCTCTGGGGGTCTGCTTTCTGTTTGCTCCCATACTGGCTAAAAAACAGTAAAAATCCCATTTGTTCAAATGCAGAATTTTTGTGGTTTTTTTTTTGTATTTATTTCCCTTCCCTTTAATTTGAGAGCACAGACCAACACAGCCCCTGCTTTAAGTTTCTCAGCAAAGCTACCCCTAATTACTGCCTGCTGAGTAGCACAGTTAAACACAATCAGTCAGAAAGCCTTAAAGATACAATATCCTTTTTCATGAACTGTCTGCTTGTCAATTCGAAGTCGCCCTCCTGCTTTAAATCAACCAACCACAGAGCTGTTATGAACAGCAACTGATTTTCCATGCAGTGCTGCAAAACAAAATCACACCGTATCCTATTTTTAATGGCCACAGTTTTTCAACTGCATAACAAGAGGTAGCTGACACTGCTGAGCTGAACCGTATCAAAAATGGGTTCAAGTAGAAATAGCACAGAACCCTTGAAGAATACAAGTACAGACCCAATTACACCTGCATTGTGATGCTCAAAGCCAATTACAGGCAAATAACAGTGAAGCATTTTTTCCCCTTGTTCATAGCTGCCTTGTAGATATTGGTTGAATTTATTTTTTGTTTCTACAGGATACAATGAAATAATTTTAAAGGTTTCAATCCTAAATATTATTTTATTAATCCAGTGTGTATATATGCACAAAGGCTTTTAAAAATGGAACTGGCGCAGGAGCATGAGCCTTTGTCAAAAACACATTGATGTGGGCAAGCTGTAAGAACTTGATACTCCATTAGGTAATTTTTTGACTTGATCTTCAGACATAGAGGTATCAGGAACACCGGCATGGGCATGGCACACACAAGCATCACATAAACAAGGACAAGACTATAAACATCTAAAAATAGGTCAGAGTGGGCATTTTCTAACAGGCTTGGGATGTTGGACGCTTGCTGATGGTTGTCAATTCTACTCTGTTCTTACCCATGCAGTTAAGGTATAAACTTCTTGGTAGCTGGGAATTTTCTAATAACTTCATAAAATTCTTAAATACAGTGACAGGAGAAACTGAAAAGTCTACTTAAATTGCCAAACAAAATGCAAAAGGACTATTGCTTTTTCCATGCTGAAGTCAATATCCTCAGCATTGCTCTGATTTTCAGGTGTACTGCCAGAAACATTTAATTTTTCTTCCATTCTAGTGATGTCATGTACTAATAACATGTCACTAGCCTAAAAACATATTTAAACCCTTTAGGATTTGTCGACTTAATTTCAATGACAGAACTTATAAAGAAACCTTTTTCCTGTGTGAAATACATTTCTGTTGCCTTCTACTCTCAGATCACTACCATGGGGCAGAGTAAAGGGGATCAGTACCCACTAAAAGGACACTGTTTGGAGCATTATTTCATATAGCAGTAACTGGGGCAGAGGTGGGAGAACATGGAAAGGGGAAATGTGGAACAGATACTCCATCATCAGACTGAGCTGAATAAACTGCTCCGGTGGTTCCACCAGGAGCTACTGAAAGTCCTCTTGTTCTTCACCTTACTTGTTCATTACCTCACAGATCTGATTTTCTTTTAAGAATAATCTTGGTCTTCAATTTCTGAAATGTGTAAGAGATCTAGAGGTAAAGAGAGTGTATTTATTTTTCCTTAAAATACAGATAAATACATTCAGTCTTGCCTCCATGACAATATAATCTTCTCACTGGGAACTCCACTTGTTCAAAAATTTATTAAATATTTCATCTAACTATAAACTGAAAAACTCATGGAAAAATACATTATCTGCAGTGATGTGTGCTAACAATAATGCACTGATTACAGTTAAACTAGTATTAACAGCAAGTCTACTGATATGAGGTATAAAATTCTGAGAAATTGGGGTGAAGAGTTTCACTAAAACCCCCATAATTTTGGAGACAATTAGAAGATATACACTAGCTAATTCTCAAAATTAAACTTCAGGATGGAAAACATTTAATTCAGCATTTAGTTGCCACACAAGCTGAGTGAAATATTTCTACTCTACTACTAAAATTAGAAAAAAAAACAAACACAAAAACAAACAATATCATCGCCATATAATTAGGTAGACAGTTCATAATGATATGCAAGCACAGAACTAATATTAAAATCTAGATCAGTAGATACAGAAGAAAGTCTTGTTTTAGAGGAAAAGCTTGGAAAACTAATGAGATTCCTTACACATCCACTGGCCTGCACTTATATCAGTACCCTAGTAAAGACCATCAGTAAAGAGAATTGTATAAAGGACTTGTAATAATCTGGTTTTGTGGTTCTGAAACAACATAACTTTGAGTGAAATATCTAGCAATTTTAGAAAGCACTTCAAAGAACTGAAGTGTAACATTATCAACTTCATCCTTACTCTAAGAGCACACATACTTCCAAGCAAGAACAACTTCTGTACTTGTTTAAATTTTCCTCTTTCAGATTTCTGATTTTGCTCTACTACAAGGCTATAGGACAAGAGAAGAGAAAAATGATCAGCCATCACAAATATTTTCCCTAAAATCTTCCTAGGGCCATTTTGGACATTCACAGACCTACTATAAAAGAATGCAGGATGGCCAGAATGCATTTCTCAACTACATTGAGAAGACCAAGCCATCAGGCACCATAAAGGGGTCAAAATGAACTGAAAGATTTGTCCCTAAGTAAGCAATGAGACTATACCACAGAATCATAGAATGTTTTGAGTTGGAAAGGGCCTTGAAAGGTCACCTAGTCCAACCTCCCTGCAGGGAGCAGGGACATCTGCAACTAGAGCAGGTTGCTCAGAGCCCCATCCAACCTGACCAGGAATGGCTCCAGGAATGGGAGGGTAAGATTTTAAATAGTGTGTTTCAGAGAGTAGAATGATTACAGAAGAAGGGGTGGACCCTAATTCAATAGTTTGGACCATCAGCTGGTTTCTGCATAGGGTACAACTTCACCAGCTTGAGAACAACTCTCTAGTTCCATGTCTCAAGGGTCAGTTTACTTGTCAGAGGGAATTTGGAACATATACTTTCAAGACTCCCTCAAATCACAGTTATGGCAACTAATAAAGTTGCTGTATCTAAATTTTGAAGAAAAGCTGTCCTGAATTACCCTTCATCATTTAGAGGTTACCTAAGGATGCCAGTAGCCTGTATGAGCATGACAGCTTGATAGAAGAATCATTAATTCTCTTAATTGCAACCTCTGTTCCTAAATCAAGCCCATGAAAAAAAAGTTGTTCTGATTTGTATAGAACCTCTGAAGAGTTTGCATTATTGTATTGTCACGTGGGACAAAAACAATGAAAGGCTGACAGAAATGTCAAATTTTGCAGAATCTCCAGCTTTTAATCTTAACTTGTAAAATAATTATATGGCTTACTTCTGAAGTTACAAAATATTACATATCAAGGATGAGGGATGTAATGCAGGGCAATGAAACTATCTTTTTTTATCTGAATTCTAATTTAAAGCAAAAAATACAAGTATTTGCTTGAACCATGGAGGCATATTAGACAGCTCATGCAACTGAGAAAGGTTTCAGCAGCACACAAAGTAATTTCTGATAATATATTAGTGAAAGGATATGATAAAAGAAATAGTGCCATAATATTTTCAGAAAAAAAAAAAAAAGAAACAGAACTGCATTCTTCGAAACAGCACAAGAAACAATGATTCCTTAAAAAGCCATATTTAGAAGACTAGAGAAAAAAAATATTACCAGGCTCTTTCCTTGCCTAAAATTTACTGTTCAGTCATGCAAGACATTGAGCAAATTTTTTCTTATCTGTAAAAGCACTTATGCTGGAGCTTAACCTGAAGCATGTGCGAAATAGTGCTGAAATCAATAACAAACCAGTGTTTAAGCACTTAAAGTACGCAACTATTAATGTGAATTGCTGGGTAGAGCCATGGTGCTCATATCCTTGAAGAATAAAGCTTTTATGTTATAACTGGAAGAGTTTTTCTAAAGCACTATCTCGCAGTTATAAAAAGAATGGCTTCTGGGATCAAAACAAACGAATGCTGGCAAATTGGTGACCAGAGTTTTCTGCTTTCCCTTGAAAGTGTTGTCTGGTGGGTCCATGGACAGAGATTTTGAATCCTGTCATCGGCAAGTCCTGAGTGCCTAAAATATGCTTGTGAAGTCATTAATCTTCAATCACGTAATTATACATCTGTAATAAGATCCAAGAGTCAGGTTTTCTTCTGAAATTAGGAAAGACAGTAAAAGTATAATAGCTGAGTTCAAAGTTTCAGAAGCTTCATGAGCATTTCCTCACTCATGTTATGGTCATGTAGGAGCCTGATAGTTGTTTACAACAAGTTTACTCATCTACATACAATATAACAAAAATTATGTAATATGGTGGCAATAATTAGCTTGGACTGCAGGCAAACTCCTGAGTAAAGGGCTGTTTTCATGGTACTAACTAGAGGAGGGGATCTGTGATCTTTTCATACCTTACTGAGGTAAATTTTGCCTTCACAGTCACAGCTATTAAGGAAATACTTCTCAGACACTCACTTTTTTCTTCTTACTGTGCATGTTGTTGTTACTATTTAATTTCATCCAGACCAGCATATTACTATGAACATCAAAGAGGACAACCCATATTCAGATGAATACTATTAGGGCCATTACCTTAACAACCTGCTTGCAAAATACATAAAGTTAAATTCAAAACAATAATAAAAAAAGTCAGCAATGTCATGTTTGGGGGTTATTTGATTTTATTTAATGAGTAAATGCAATCTCTGGACACTCTGAGAAATTAATGATTATATCTTCAGATAAATTCTTATTTTTTCTCTTAGATTATAAGATTGGAATTTCAGAAAAATCAGATTGTTCTGTTTTCTACAATGGGGCCATTCTTCAGAAGAGTTTATTAATTGCATTTAGACTTAAGGAACAAATGTGGCAATATCATGGATAATATCTTTTTTTTTAATCCAAGAAGTTTATTTAAATAATAATGACACTGAACTGGACTGAACTGCTTTACTTAGAAAGTTTGATTCCTTTCTTAACTTTGCTGAATTCTTGATCTTTGCGACTTCTAGTGGCAATGGGGTTCACAATGTAATTCACACTGAGAGAACCTATTGTAACTTTCTGTGATTTTAATGTTATTGAATGTTGTCTTGTGTATTAGGATAGAGGCGATGGATTCACGTTCTACCTCCTCTAACCATGTGATATTTTGGACACTTTTCTCATGTCTTGCAGGCTTACAAATCCATCTGTCAACATCTTTGTGTGCTGGATGGTATGGGAAACTGCAGGTCTGAAACTGCAACATCTTCTTCTACGGCATTAGTTGACATGAATGGATATCAGAGCTTGTGCATGAACATATGTCTCTTCATTCTGTCTTTATAGTTTAAGAACCCTTTTGTAATTCATTACCATTGAAAGATTCAAGAGTTTCTTACTACAAAGAAGCCTCAAACTGCTGTTGTTTTCAGTCCTAGAAAGAGGAATACAGAAAAGCTACGTAACAGAAACCAGAAACAAAAATAAAACTACCAGAGCATTTAACCATGGACTGTATTTATGCAGATAATCAAAACTGATGTGAAAGACCCAAGGCTGAAGATAACTCACAGCCTGTTTCACATGTTACTTAGTAGTTCATATAAACAAGCCTATTTACTGCCATAGCATTGCCAGTTCAGAAAGAATTAAAACATCAGCATCCTTTTTCTTGGTCACAACCTGAGAGATTAGGGTGGGTATAAACCACAAATGTGGTTAAAGGGTGTTCACAGCTGTGATGAATCCTTGGTCTACTATTACTGACTTGAAGGCTTTTTTTCTATCTAGTGGACATCAGTTTTCAGGACAATAAACCCAGGCTTTCATGAGTTCTATAGTCACTAATCACTTTTCAAAAATAATGAGTTGAAAATAAAAATGGACAGTATTGAATTAATACTGTAGTTACAACACAGTATTTTTTGAATGAAGTATTAGGAAAAAAAAAAAAAAAAGATGAAACCTTTGGGTCCCTTCAGATGATAATATATATATAGATGAATAAATGCATTATGTGATTTCATTAAAAAAAAAAAATAATTTCCACTGTAGAAAAATGTGACGTTTTCTCTAAACATTTAAACTCTGAGAATGTTACAAAGTTTTTGCATATGAGCTAAAGCTGGAAAGCTCTTGCCAAAAAAGCTTTCTGGTCTCTTTACTGGTGCTGCAATTGCAGATCCAAGCCTAAAATTCAGAGTGGCTCCACGGCACTGCATTTTTGATGTGCTGGTTTCAGACTGGCCCTGTTTTGAGAAGGATGTCTTTTGTGCAACTTTTAAGATAAAACATATGCAGATAAGCCCTTTTGGAAAATGTATTCAGTGCCAGAGTGATGATCAGTTAACATTCGTTTTGTGGCTGGTTACAGTACTAATTTCTGCATTAAGACCAAGTTTCTGTTTAAATTCAGTGTTCCAGGCAGCATTTATACACTGATTCCTAAAATGTTAAATGAAAGATTATTTTGAAAGAAAAGTATAAATCTTCACAAATTTACTTTGATTCTTATTCTGTATTCCCATCCTACAGTTCCTATGAAATCTTTCCTGGAGCTTTATGACTTTCTGCTTGGTTTAAAACATTTCTGTACAGAACTTTGTAATTTTTTGTTAAATGGAAAAGGTCTTTAGATCTTAATTTTTGGTGATACTGGTAGCTACCATTTTCTCCTTGTATCACTAAGTGAGAATATGACTTTTGATTGTGAGTGTCAGGGAAAAATAAAATAATTCATTAATTTTGGTCTACACCCTAATATACACCCCCAGTTTATAATCCCAGCTATTTAGATGAAATAAAATAATCTTTCTTTTACTTCCTGAGGCTGAAGATGCCCAAAACAACTCCTTAAACCTCTCTCTGAAGGATGATGCACACAGCTCCATTCATGTATCATCTTTATTATCTCTGCTAATGGAGTTGAGGGTGCCTCGGATTCTCTTAAACTGTTTTAACTCCTATCCATTCTTTGTTCAGACTCAGCAATGACAAACAGCTAGAGGTAATAACTGGCTATTCAGTCCTTTCACATGCCCTTCGTAACCTTCAAGTGTCACGAACAGTCTGCATGCACTGCTGATCGCAGCCGACCCAACAGGCAGGAGACCAGTTCTGGCCTCCTCACTTTAAGAGAGTCAAGGAACTACTGGAGACAGTCCATCAGAGGCTGCAAAGATGATGACAGGACTGGGGCATCTCTGTGCTGAGGAAAGGCTGAGAGCCCTTGGACTGTTTAGCCTGGATAAGAGAAGACTGAGAAGAGATCTGATCAAGGCTGATCAAGAGCTAAAGAGTTGGGGTCAAGAAGATGGGGCCAGACTCTTTTCAGTGGTGCCCATCAACAGGATAAGGGACAACAAATGCAAACAGGAACCCAGGAGGTTCCACCTGAACAGGAGGAAAAATTTCTTTGTTGTGAGAGTGGCTGAGCCTGGAGCAGGCTGCCCGGAAAGGTTGTAGAGTCTCCTTCTCTGGAGAGATTCAAAGCCCACCTGAAGCCAATCCTGGGCAACCTGCTCTGGGTGACCCTGATAGAGCAAGGGGTTTGGACAAGACGATCTCCAGAGGTCCCTTCCAACTTCCACCATTCTGTTATTCCATAATCTTGTGATTCTGAGACGAGCGACATCCCCAGGACAACCCTGACAAACAACGGCTGCTCCTTTGAGCAGAGGGAAGTCTCATGCAGTCTGTTCTATTTACAAAAACACCAAACCACAAAAAAAACCCCACAATGCAATCTGAAAAGAAGTCTGGGAACTTCAGCATCCAAAAAGATGTCAGGGAAATTTTCTTCTCAAGAAATGGAAAAGTATCATATATCTAAAGATGAATCCATGCTTGCTAGCATCATATCTAAAATACTGATTTTAGAAATCCTAGAAATATCATAAAAATCATAGAAATATTTTGAAATACTGCATGAGGTATTTGGATGAAATAGAAGATTGTGGTTTTTTGGTTGGTTGGTTGGTTGGTTGTTGTTGTTGTTGTTTTTATTTTTGTTTTCTTTTCCATGCATAAACATTTTTTCTTGTTCTAATATTTCCAGAGAGGGGTAGAAATGAAGCCATTGCTCTTGGAAGGGAGAAGGGGAAAAGAGAAGCTATTTAGAGGACACTGAAGGGGTACTAATTGTTGCTAAGGCTCCTAGGACTTACATTTTCAGCACACATGATTTAAGCACAGGAGAGTAGCAAGATTGGTCACTTGGAATGAGCTGTCATTCTTATTCCCTTTGTACCATCAGTTCTGAACAAATATTCCAGAACAAAGTAAATCTTCTCCTCTTTTCATTCATTTTTGAAGAGGTATCAACACATTTCACAACATTTATCTTTGTGTATTGTTGAGCTAACTGTTATAAATTTCCTAATGAAACAGTATGCAAATTAAAAAGATATGTCTTTGTTCATCATCTCACAAGCATATTTTATCACTAGATTTATTTCTATCATTAATGAAATGGCTTTACCTACTTTAAAGTTTTTGATGTCTAAATATTTATAAACAGGCAGCTCAAAAAAAAGGGGTGTGTGTGTGTTTGTTTTTTTTATAAAAAGATTTGAAGAGCCTGCAGGAAGAAAAAAGTCATTAAGAGAGATTTTACAAGACTACTATTGGGAAACTAATCAGGATACATGAACAAAAAGATAGATGCAAAATGTAGAAAGTAGTTTCTTTAGACTCATTTGCAAGAGACACTTAAATGGTCTCTGCCCATGGTTCACCTCACACAACACAAATGGATTCTGCACAACTCATTTCAGAATCCTCTATTCTTCTGGCCTGTAAGGGCAAAGAGGTTACTAAAGCAGAAAGGACTTTCACTTGTAAAGCATCAAGTCTTTCCCTCTCCTTGCAAGCACAAAATCCATTTGTGAAATCCCTTGTTCCTTTTAAGTGGGAACTAGATTTTGGGGTCATCTTCTGCACTGAATAATAGCCCCTGGCATGTTAGCGATAGAGCTGTCCTGTAAGCATTATTAGACATCACAATTTCTGAATTCAGCTCTTGAGACTGTTTGGTCACCACAGGAGAAAAAAAAACAGGCTCTTGTCTCTCAACTTTCACCACCATACAGTTCTCTGTCTTGGCTATGACTACAGCCAGGAAAACACAAAAACCCAAGATGAAAACCACCTCCTGAACTGCCTTTTCCTAAGGCTATTTTTGTGCATGTAAATAACCTTCTGAAGGGAATCTAAAGCCAGTTCTTCCAAAGATATCATCTGAAGCTCTGTTGTCATAATCTCATCTGAACATGAGACTAATTGAACAATGTCACCCATATCTTACCCATTTTTCATAATCTCATCTGAACATGAGACTGACTAATTGAACAATGTCACCCATATCTTACCCATTTCCTCCATCACCCACATGAATACAGGCATAACAAAATTACGCCTTGAGTAGAGCATGCCTTCAGTGACTCTCTGCTGAGGCATTCCAAAGAGGCCAATAAACTGAGGCTCCACTGGTTGCCATTGCTTGTACCACTCTGGAAGCTGGATGATATAATGAAAAGGGGGGAGAGGAATGGTGTTAAGAGATACTAGAATATTAACACAAAATTTCTTGGTATTCCTCTGATGATTTTTTTTTGACTCAAGATCTTTGAGGCAAACACATGAGACTTTCTCATTCCTACATCTTGCACATTTTGTTGGCTCCTAATAACGTATTTTCTGCAAATCCCCCAGTTTTAAATATATTTATAAGCATTTTTACACAATGATATTCTTTAGAGTTATGATATCCTTTCCATTCCTCAGTACAAAGTTATGGGATTGGGCTTGCTATCTTCTTGATTCCCAACATCTAAACTCTTCACGTTCTCAGTCATGATGTTCCTATGTTTCATAAGACCTGGAAAAAAATATCTCTTAGTTTCAGCTGCAGTCAAAACTTGCTGCGTTCCAAATTTCTGAGGAACACATTGCCTTGGCACTTGCCTTTCTCCAAATTTTCTTCTGGCTCCTACTTGGACTACTCAGCATCCTCCTCCCCTTTACATATATCTGCTGGGAGGTGCAAAATTTGTAGTCATAAGTCTCTGCTTGCATTCTCTTTGAATTTCTCTCTCTGTTCCTATTCAGAAACACCCACCCTACTGAATTCCTCTCTCTGCTCCTATTCAGAGATACCCACCCTATTCAGAAAAGGCATACTTTTTAAAATCTTAAAACATATTCCTGAAGGGTATTTTGAAAATAAAAGTAGAGTTTAAAAAGTACCTTTCTCTCCAGAATGTGGTAACAAGGTGTCAAGACAGAATCAGCAGTGGAATACCCGCTCTTTTTCTGAGTGACACCTTAGGATTTACAGGATCATCTCTCACATCTCCAAAAGAAGATGAAGGTGGGAAGTTCATTCTCAAAGGGACTTGTAGTTTGGTGGTGTTGGGAAGAAAAAGTGGTTGAAAACAGACTTTTCATCAGTAGTGTAATGTTTATGAATGGAGGTATTCAAACAAGTGACTTCTAACAAAGCTGTATCTGTTTTGTCTCGCTTACAATGAGTCAAAAGTAAACCTCTAGGAGTATCTCACTAGAAGTCAGGAGTGCATGCTTTAGAGTTAATTAGAGTCCATGATAAATTTATAGACCTTTATAGGACACTAAGACAAAAACTATGAGTAAAAAGATGAAGGTAGAAAGAAATATTTTGCTATTACTGAGACATGATGGTCATGTACAAGGAAGCAAGATGAGTTGTCTCACACACTTCTAAACACCAAGGAGCTTATGGAAACACTCTCCTTTCCTGCACCCTGGGGATAAACTATCTTACAGTTTCAAAGTCAAGAAACAAGGAAGAAGTTTCATTATAAAATTACTGAGTTTTCCCAAGTAAAATTTATTTAGTCTCCATAATTTTTGATTTACATGAAAAGAAATCAATAAGAAGTATATATAATGCAAAACAAAACTGCAAATGTTACCTCTTCCTACAAATCTTTCTACAACTATTATTCTGTTTTGGCTTGAGAGATATAATATATTATCTGATTTTCCTTCAGAACAAACTGGTCCCACTTAAAGCTGTCTTCTAAAAGATACAAAAAACTTTCCAGATGGCCACTCAAAGGCCTTCACTCCATTAACATTCTCTTCAAAAACTATTATTAAAAACTATTATTTTAATTACACTGTTAGTCAATCTTGTTTTGCAGACCAGGACAAAATCCCAGACAAGTCCAATTGCTTACATACCTGAACAGGAAAAGAGGCTAAGGAGAAGCAAAAACATCCACAAGAGCTAATTGGCCACAGCTCACTGGATACATTTATTTGCCTAATAAGGATTTTTGCCCTGTAGTCTGCCTCAAGAATGAAGGACAGGAAAATGTCAAGAAGATAAAGTTTTACTTCTGACAAAAAAATCAGGACTTCTCATACATACTCCCTCTATTTTATTGGTCTTTGTCTTGTTTCTATTGCCATTACCTTCTGGATTTACTTTGTCCAACAAAAATCAGCAACTTCAAAAGGTTAATTAAGGATAGCTCCACTTCCCAAGAAACTAAAATCCCAGCCTAGGACATATAAATACAAAGGCTTGGAATATTGTACCTTGTGCTTCCTAGCTGGCAAGAACCATAAGAAGCTAATTTGTTTCTCTTTTCCTCACAGTCTTAAAGCTGTATTGATATTTCAAGCATCTAAAAATAGAAGCAGCATTCCACATATTACTCTACTTACTAGCTGAATAAAGTTCCTGTACTTCCAGTCAGTTCAGAAGGCATTTCTTTTGCTCTCTGAGGCAAGGAGCTCCTACTGATTCCATTGACAATGTAGGAAGGACTTTCTTGTAGAAAAATTTGGAAGACCTCTTTGTTTTGCAAGGAAAACCAAGCTATTTCTATCCCTCCTCAAAGCTCAAGAAAGTGAGGAAGGGTCCAGCCTTGCATTACCAAAAAATTTTTAAGACTGCACAAGCAAACCAGAGCTTGGAACTCCTCTACCACTACTACTGCTCCACCAAAATGTACCAATTTTGTCACCTTTCAGCACATTCCTTATGTAACAGGGCTTTGAAACAAATGCTTCTTTTGCTGTCTAAATAATACAATAGTTTTGAAACCTTTCCAGCTTTCTTATACAGTCTAGGTTTATCAGCTGCCTGGCTGAGGCCCGTTATCTATTTTAAGGGCATAATTCACTTAGTGTGCTCTATGTGTTAGCAGAATTATGTATATTACATTTGTAATTAATTCTGAGCTGGCATAATAATAAGTCTCTCCTATAAAAAAGGATAATAATTACAAGACCTTAAAGAAGGACATAAAGATCCTTTGCAACTTTTTTTAACTTCTGAACTAAAAATGCAGATACGTTTTTGTCCTATTATTACACTCAAATGACACTGAAAGATTTGTATTAATAAAAAGTAAGAGATTACATAGACAGACGTAATATCCCACAGCTGTAATTTAAGAATTAACCATTTATTAAACAATACAGCCCCATTCAGTTCTACATATGAACATCATTAAATTATACAGAAATTTACCTGAAAATAGACTTCAAAGAAAAAAAATTTGTTGGTTTTTTTTTTTTTTTTTTATGACACTTTTAAAGGGATGTGAGGTTTTAAATTAAACGACATTAAATGCTTTTGCATTTTTTCTGAATTAAACCCTATTTTATTGTCATCTTCCCAGCACGGTCCCCTCATGGTTGAAGAGGGCTGTTAATGCTATTTATATTATGCTGCACTGTCCCCTAATTGACCTTGTTTGTGCAATGGAATGGCTGCTTTTCTCAAGCTGCCAGCCCTTTATTGCTGCATTTTGACCATGCACTAGTGGCTTTTTGTGCTGCCGGTGAGCTCAAGAATCAATACTGCATTCCCCACAGCCAATAAAGGAAGCTGACAGCA
>NW_008610244.1:52240-62346 GCF_000691845.1 Merops nubicus
TAACCGAGTTCAGCCAGTTGCATGGTGGGGCCGCTGTCTTTAAGGGAAATCCAGACAATCACAAGCCTCCATTGCCTAGCAGAGGTTTTAATGCAAAGCGTGAGGTTGCTGTAATTTAATTTTGGCCTGCTGCTCTGACACACTCCCCTTTGCTGCTGCTTCATGGAGTCCAAGCTATTAATGGCTGCAGACCAAAACACATAGGGAGAAAAAGGCAAATAGTCACAGTCATGCAGTAGCAGCCGTTACTTCTGATTTAGCAGCAATACTTCTTTTGCATTTACTGGGATTGACAGGAACTGTTTTGTTTTAATGTTTTTTTTCTTCCCTGTGAAAGTTATACATACAAAATAAGCCAAATGAAAGCCAAATATCCTGACAACTAAACCACAAGGTGTCATGTCCTGAACTGACACCTAAAAGAAGGCAAAAGTGGAAGTGAATCCATTGACCAGGGCTCTGTCCCTTCCAGTCTCACTGAATCATCTAGTAACGAATGCTTCTTAGACACAGACACTGCTGGAGAGCATTGCAAAGACTCACCTACAGCAAAGGCACGTCGAAGTAAATATAGAAGTCCTACTGTTAACTTTACAAGAGCACAAATGAAATCACTTATTTAAAAAAAAGAGTAATGGCTTTTGTTCAAGATGCTTTGATATTGAAAACTGTACTACTTTATGACAGGTAATATTGTTGATTTAAATGGATTCAGGCTCAGTTATTCAAAAGGACAATGTGTTATACACAAGCCATTTAACTCAAGCTTTTAACTTGTTTTCTCTGTTGACAGTGGTAGGAGAGATTGTCTAGGGGGTAATCTTTTTAAAGTAATGCCTGCAAAGTTTTATCCACTTCCACTTTTATAAAAAACCCCAAAGTCTTCAATTCCTGCAGCCTACTTACCTGACTTATAAATAACTCACACATTTACCTGAGGTGAGGAGCTGAGGCTAAGCTTGATTTAAAGGATATTTCTTCTATACCACAGGTCATAGAAAATAACATAAGAGGTAGCTGGATCCCTTGAGCAGTTTTACCTACAACCAAAAATCATTCTGCATATACTCTGTAATTCACAGAGGAGACCTTCCCATCACAGCCATTAAAAATCGATGTTCCCTTTCCATACAGTCTTTGTTTCAGGACTGTCTAAGCCCTTTTACAATTTAAACTTAGCCTTGAAAGGTCTTGAAGATATCCATTTCCCAGAAGGAAATATGGAGTTCAGAGCAAACAAAGCACATGGCCAAGTGATGGGGTCATTCAGGTAAGAGCAAAAAGTCCTTTTTCATGACTTGCGGCAGGCCTTGGAGTTGGTACCTGTGCACACATTCATTAAACAGTGTGTGAAAGGGAATGGAGTGAATAATAGTCAACAGCCTGATGGTATTTCTTTATATTTGTTGTCACTCTGTCTGCTGCAAAGGTGTGTGAACAGCACTACACGTGAATCATGTATGGGAGCCCAAGAAGAGTTGTTGGTGCTTACCCAAAACGTATCCCCTGGCAAAATGCAAAGCCCCAGGGGACCTATTCCATCAGTGAAGCCAAGAGATGGGGAATTACGACTATCCTGAAAAGAAGGAGTGACTCTTTTCATCCTGGAGATGGGAGTCAAGAGCTGGTCTTAATGGTTTAGTAGATACATGTGAATGTTCAGAGTCATATCCCCCCCGAATCCTCATATTTAAGGGTCTTAAACTATCCACTCCTCAACTCTTCCATGGGCTTCACAACTTGCACTTACAGCAAAGATGTGTCATCGCTCTTTGTCTCTGAAACCACACCTGAATTTACCTTTCAAGCTACCTTCCTTAACAGACAAATTCACAGAGCAGAGGCATAAATAATCCTAATTTTTTTTTCTAATGTGAAAAATTGAAAAATTACCATCTTTTGCACAATTTTTCTACAGTATAAATATCTCATACAACAATCAGAAAGAAGAAAAACTAGATAACAAACAAACAAAAAAAAGAAGTTAGAAATAATTTGGAGTAACCCACCAATAATCATTATCCATTGCCCTGCAAAATGATGACACTGAAAATCAATGGATCCATGAAAGAAAGGATCAATAGATATAAGGAATAGTGAAGTACCTCTAAGGGAAAGCACCAAGCTGACAATAAATACAATTTGGGGAGACAAGATCCCCCCTCCTGCAGAGGAACATGATTCTGTATGTAACATAGGCTGACCCTGCTCCAGCTGACAGCAGTTAAAATGAGCTGACTGACATCAGAAGGAGCAGATCTGGACCCTGAATGAGTTTCCAAATAGTGTTGTCTCCACAGCACCTGAATCTTGCTGAAGCTGTAGACTGAGAACATTTAAGCATGCTGAACTCTCAGCCAAGGTCAGCATGAAAGTGCCCAAACACATCTCCCCCTGACTATGAGGAGAATGACTTGTCTACTGTTGGAGGGTAGAATGTGGTACCAGCTGTTGAAACATAACATCAGCCTCAAATGATCACAAGTTTACCCTTTTCACAGAAGACTATTTTTCCAGCCTAACTTATTAATAACTTGAAAATGCATTTCAGACCTCAAAAAAATGTTGACAGCTAGGAAGTTTGGAATTGTTAGCAAGACCCAGTTTCCACGTAGAAAACAAGGGCAGAGCACATCTAGCTTTCCTTTGAAAATAATATATTATTAGGATTAAAACCAGCAAATGATATGGAAGTAAGGTAAACCTCATTTGCATTCTTCAGTTCAAAAGAAATATTGCTTTGATACCACTGTGGTATATTTACAGTACACCCATGTCCTCCTGGGAATAAATGTTTATTAAAATTCTACTTCTCTCTTCTTTTTGTTTTCCTGCATGCTCTCACCTCCAGTCAGGTTTTCAGGAGTGCAGCTATGACAAGTGCACTCTTTATATATGAACGTTTGCTGCCGAGTTACTTTCTGTGATCGAGGAGAGTGAACATGGAATCAGGCAAAATAGTGGTTTTATAAATGCCAGTACTCACCACTAAATTCTGTACATTTGTAACCTGGCATCTTGCTCTGTACCACTAGTCAAAAGTGTATCTATAATTATGTTTGCATGCTTAACAGAATATACAGCAATTCAAACTATGCTCATTTTTAAATCACAAGTAAATTAAAACCTGTGCTGTGCAGCTTAGTTCATTATCTGTTACTTCTTGAACTCCGTGAAGCTAATGTTAGCTAATGAGGCTAAAAAAGACATTGTTTCTGTTATTATAATAACCTCTTTACCTGTCCTACAAATATTGATTTTGCTTGGATAGGTTAGATAAGGTAGAAATAGGCAAAACCAGGTCCCCACTCAGCTGCTGTGCAGTTTCAGAGTACAGATAACACTTAATGGAAAGCTGGGAAAGAATATTGGTGCAGAAAAGAATATTTACTACACATTCACATTTTTAAATTGCCTTCAGTACCAAAAGTCCTCATCTATGTCTCCAGGCTACATCATTTGTCTGATGTCTTAGAGTCAGTGCAGCTGAGTTTTGTGAGACCTGAAGGGAATGTGGTGGAGTTTTGGTACACCTGGGGAAATTTCTTCCCCCAGTAAATGTTTTAAAACTTCTTGATGAAGCACTCTGGTGTCTATCTATCTTCAGAGCCCACCAACTGCACTTTGGTTCTGCTAACTGAGTTCACATTTTTTTATTATTACTGTTACTCTTGGTTTTGTTATTATTGTTGTTGTTATTATTTATGGAAATGCTGAGATCCTCTCCCAGTCAAAAGTTAGAGCTCTGTGCCTATCAATAACTAGTTAAAAGAGATTTCAAGTTTAAGGACTTCTCTGCCTAGGTAGATGGGAAGAATAGATTATGCGTCTCAAATGGTCAATTTTCTTAAAATAATTTATAGGCTGTATAAAAAGGTTACTCACTTCATTCGCCACAGAAATGGAGATGCTAAGTAGCCATATGGTGTGAGTGATGCTTTTCAAACAGTTTTTAGGAATAGAAGAGAAGAATATCTTACCACATAAAAGCTGTGGAGAATTTAGGAAGAGAGAACATGAGCTGATTTAGAATTTGGAGAGCATATTAGGGTTAACACCTCTAATGAAAACTGCCACTTGAGCTTTAATAATCAAATGCTTTGATTTTAGGTCTCATCTGAAAGGCAGATCACACAGAGAATAGTCTGAAACTCTTTAATTGCCCTGTATAACAATACACATTTTAAAGTAAGTGAATGCATTATAGCTTTGACTTTTGTTCTGATCATTTTGTGTTACAAATAGCAGCACACCCATCGTTCTTCTCATCGCTTAGCAAGTTTAATGTTGGTGCATAGGACAGTCAGTCTGCATAATTCCTTTTAATAGGAAATGTCTGGTTATGCCTTTATACACTGGGAAGAGAACAGAAGCAGTTGTCTTTGAAAAACTGCCTTTTCTTTGAGTACAAAACTGTCAGTGTGAAAAGGCATTTGTGTCCTTAGCAAACTAGGAAGCAGAAGGCATTTGAAAGGAATGTATCTCAGTGATACATGTCCAGTTCTGACTTATTCTACACTAATAAACTGGCCTGCACACAGTTCTTATTTATATCATGTTGAGCTGTTGCAATTGTATTAATACATCAGGAAAGTTACCCCAGGTCTACATCACCAAAAGAGAATTTGGCCCCACGTGGAGACATTATTGTTAGCTGGAATTTGTCCATTGCATACATTTGGTATTTTGAATCAACCACAAGTCTCTGTTGTCTGTATTAGCAGTATTAAAGGAAACAAATTATTACAGAAAAGGTACAAGGAAGTAACAGTTTTTGGGAGTCTGCCACAGACCCTCATTGATTTGTTGAGGTATCATGTGTCTTTCCATAGATTTGCAATCTCTTCTGCCTCACACTGCTTGCAACCATCTAAATAATGGTGGAGAGCATATGGCTTTATTTTTAAACACTGGCACAAATTTCAGATGAGCAGCTCTTGGGTTATAAATCACAGACTATAGCCAGTTCTAGAAAACTGGTGGCATCAGCAAGCCAAGGACTTCTTCTGGAGAGGTGGAGGGGGGCATGGCAACCATGGCCCTAGCTTGATCCTGCTAGGAGAAGTGTTTCCAAAGCCAGAGCCCAAGAACATGTCTTAGTGAAAAAGTAGTATTCAAAGTACTAGGAAGTTTCAAGGGTACTTCAGGGGCCAGAAAACATATAAGGTCTTTTAGTCTTGCAAGCCAGAAACATAAAGGTTGTTGTGAGTTCTACCCCAAACAGCTCCATTCAGATCAGACCATAACTTTGCAGAACAGGAAGGACAGAGCTAAATTTGGGTCAATATTTGGCCTGCCAGGCTGAAATGAGACTCACGCTGCAGACTGTAAAGCTCTACTTATGCTAACCAAAGTACATAAACAATAATGAAATAATATATCAGAAGGAATGTTATAAACCCTTCAATCTCATAGAATATAAGAGAGCGTTCACTTCTAAACACTAATAAAACCTTAATATCTTTAACAAGTTTTCTATTGTAAAAGTGAAACCAAAGCTTCCAGTAAAAGATTAGCTTTCCAGAAACAGGCAAAATCTGTAATCCAAAGAGCTGATATTCACAAAGCATAGTGGCCTTTTCCCTCGTCTGGTCTTCCAGAAAGTATTTTTACTTTTAAAGAAGGTTATTTCCCTTAATGATAGAGCCTCTAGTTTGCATTAGATCATGCAGTATTGATTTTAATTTTTTTTCTCATGACTGCCAGCTAAATTCAGTAATCTTGCCTTTTTGTTAAACACTTGTGGGCATCCCTCTTGAACTAAAACGTCCTGTGGTCACTCAGTTCCCGAGGTTTTGAATAATGCATTTTAAGCGCAGGCTGTCTTGGGCTGGGGAATTCTTTTGTGCCACCATTTTGTTACTGCCTTGTGAAAGCAGCAAAAAGGCTATCAATATTTTATTGAATATAAGGACCCGTGTGGTTTTTCATCTGTGAATATGCAAGGCAACGAACCAGAGTCGTGTCTCAGGCGGGCTGGTGTGAAAGCTGTCAAAACCAATGCAGCGCCTCCGAACGCAGGCAGTGAAATGGAGAGCAGAAAGCCAGCTCAGACACTATTTTTTTTTTCTTGAAGACTGTGCAGTTTTCAAGCTTGCCTTAACCCCATGCTATCAGCCATGAGCAGCTGGGGAAAAATGAAAGGCGATTTCAAAAGTTCTTTCTAATAACGTTGTGAACCGAGTTCCTACGAGCTGCCGAAGTTGCAGTGGGATGGTGAAGTCACAATGCTTAAAGCTGTTGGATGGAAACAGCCAAGTTAAATATACTGACTAAATGTTTTCTTTGTTGTTGCTTGGAAATATAATTTTTTAAAAAAAAAAAATTTTTTTAAGGATAAAAAAATCAGGTGGTGTTAAATATTGATTCAGATTCTTTGCGCTTGTCATTCAGATGTGAAAAAGTGAATCTTCCTGTCTTTAACCAGTTTAAGTTAGTCATTCAGGCTGTAATTCTGATTGTGTGTGTGTGTATTATTGCATTATATTCAACAACAAAGAACAGATAGGCTGTTTACTGTGCAAATACAATGCATTACGATTCTCTACCTTGAAAAGCTGATGATTTACAGCTCCAGTCCTTATTTATATGCTTAATTTTATGGACTTGAATAGTCCCACTGGAAAAAGACACACCTGCCTCCCTCTTTGGCAGATAAGGGCCCAATTTTATGGATAATAAAAAGGTGAGTGCTTAAGCAATAAGGGTAGGAACTAAGAACAGAGCAGGGCTCCAACAGGAAGATGTTACAGCCACAGTAGGTGTTTTATGAAACCCTGAACCCATCAGATGTGTGGGGCCAAGAGTCTTAACAGAATTAACACATGCCTATTGCTGCACAGTCTGTGATTTTACATGTTATACATGAATACCTGGTTACACATCTGGATCAGAAAGAAGCAAGTGCAGCTTAAAGAGGAAATCACATACCAAGCAGGATTGAAGTTATCTTTGACAGAGGAAAAATATGTAACAGTGGTGCAGAACTGTAATTCCTGCAAACATGACCTAATTATTTTAAAGGAAATGCTAGCAGCATTTTAAAAGCCTGTGGATACACGACTGTTAAAATTTAATGTTGATGTTTGTATGTATTAGAATTTATGGAAATCTGTGTGAAATTTTCACCCCTGTTCCATCCAGGTCTCCTCTGAAACAAGATTGTGACCTCAGTAGGGTTATTCAACTTGATAAAAATTTTAAATAAAATAAATAAATAATGCCCAGTCATAGCTCATTAGCAGGACATCAATCATTTTGTTTTAACTTGTGGAATAAGATTAAAGAAATCCAAAAAAAAAGAATTAAAAAGAAAGAAAGAAAGAAAGAAAGAAAGAAAGAAAGAAAGAAAGAAAGAAAGAAAGAAAGAAAGAAAGAAAGAAAGAAAGAAAGAAAGAAAGAAAGAAAGAAAAGAAAAGAAAAAGAAAGAAAGAAAGAAAGAAAGAAAGAAAGAAAGAAAAAGAAAAGAAGAACACCTCAAGGCCCAGCAGAATTCAAGGTCTTATTTCAGCTTTTTCCATTCATTTCTTATATGAACACGTTACATTTTCTTAGAATGACCCTTCACCAGAAATGACACTGACTTGTCCCTGCACAGACCTGCAGGCCCTCCCTGCTCTTGGTGGGTGGGCAATTTCACTGGCTGCAGTAAAAAAGGCCACACATTGGAGATATCATCTTCTCTGCCCTTCCTAAACCTGTAAGCTCCTCTTTGTGACTGTAGTTGGAAGGAAACTTTTGGTCACTCAGGTTTTCGCTAAGTTATGGACACTGGCTAATCAATGAAATCCTACCCTCCCAGGACAGACCTCAACAGCTACCTGGATAATTCAGAAGGTGTTCAGGCTGGCATAGCAGTTGGATCTGACTCTGGTTTACCCCTAGAGCTTTAACAACTCCTACCCAGCAAACAGAGCCAGGACAAGAGGCTATCAAGGGGGGAAGAGGAGGCCCAGGGCACCACATTAGGCAATGCTCCTATTGCAGGGAATGCAAGATAGGATGAGAGTTGGAGTGGAACCGACTCACGGCAACTATTTCTGTTGCATGTTTAGGGTTCTGTTTGGAATTGGTGACTTAGATTTTGTGCCCTGAAGGAGTTTTTTCCTGACATGCATTCCCCTGTAGCCATCTGAAAATACCATGGTGCTCCATGATGATAAGAAAGACCCTGTGTTCTCCTTTACCTCCACTGGTGTCACCTGAAGGGTCACATCCTCCTTTCAACTGGAAGAGAAATGACTAGAATCATAGAACCACAGAATACTTCAGGTTGGAAAGGACCTTCAAAGGTCATCTACTCCAAGACCCCTGCAGTGAGCAGGGATATCTTCAACTAGAGCAAGTTTCTGAGAGCCTCGTACAACCTGACCTAAAATGTTGCCAGAGACCGCTCTGGATGCAGCCCAGGATATTGTTAGCTTCTAGGCTGCGAGTGGACATTTATGACTAGGTGGTAAACAATATTGTGATTTTCACCTGAGCCACGTTAATCCAAACTCTTCAGCTGGAGCAGACCTTTTGTCAACTTTGCAGCACTAATGGCATGAGCTGAATAGTGAAGCACATCTCTACAGCTTGTCACTGTGCATAGTGCATTCTCCTTTTGGTGAGGAAGTGGGGAATGCTACTCATAAAGCAAAACCATGTTAACCAATGCCATGAGGCCATACCTCCTCAGAGATGGGCAACCACTTTCAGAGCTTTGAAGACAAGCTTTGTCCCCCCTCTTTAATTTAAGACCTGAATTTGGTCAACTAACAGTAACCAAAATGGAATGTAAAAAAGACATATGAGGACCCTTCAGCTTAAACCTTACAAAGAAATCCATTGCTGAACTCACCTCATCGTTGGCATTATTGCTAAAATGTCCTGACCTGTCTACTTCTATATATATATCACTCTCTGTGACAGTATCTTTTCTGTTGTTCCCCCTTAGGGCTGTATTTAACTAGTGGGGAGCGTTTTAGTGCTCCTGACAATGAGGAACAGATACCCATAGCTGTAGTCAAGTCTTGGAGTAGGGACTGCCCATGAGTTCTGGCTCCAGCATACAGGTCAGTTAGCATCACCTTACAGATTTCTGAGCTTTAATTTATTTATTGAGGACAGATGACTTCAGTGGGAACTGCAGCTATTCAACAACCTTTCAGAGCTTGCCATTTTATTTAGAAGCCAAAAATAAAAAAGGAGTCCATATGTGGGGTTCAAGCATTGAAGTTTTTACACATTGAGAGTGAAACTGGTGGCAGTAATTTAGGCAGCAAAATGCCCCTGGCTCCACAGGCTCCTGCTAGCCATGTTCAGGTCTCACCTGTAAGCACTCCACAGTTGAGGAGAAACTCAACTGTGAAGGCCCTTCATTTCCTAAAGTAAAGCCTGCCTTCAGTGTTTGCAAGCTCAGCTGCAGAATTTAGCACTTGACTGCAGGCTGGAATTGATCCATTCCAATCGCTGGTGCTCAGGCTTGTGCTGATGATTAATCCTGCAGGCAAATACATGGAACTCACTGAGCTCCAGCCTGAAAATCCATGTGAGTGGGATGCAGAATGCAAAGCAGAAGCCTCAGACTGTTGGTCTTCTTCCTGGCTTTGCTCCCAACATTTTCCTGGTCTGTACTTTTGTGGCAAAACCATATTGCAGGTAAGCTTCTTCATTCACCATTCTATGATTATTTTTTATTGCTACCATTATTATGTGAAAACAATGTGACTGAATCATTTCTTTAGGCTTTAACTGACCTTAGGATTCAGTCATTCTTTCAGAAATGATTATACACACCCATACACACCGATGGATTTAAAAATCTTTGCAAATAAAATCTAGAGAGAAGGTAGTTTCCTCTTTAAACGTTTAGAAACAGGCTCGGTTTTCTTCCCAATTATAGAAACTACACAAAGGAGCAATAAGTCTCAGAAGATTTGTCACAAATCCTCCAAGTCCATGACACCAGTTTCAAAGGAAACCACTGGTTCTGTTCAAAGCAGTAGTCTGCAGCTGCCTGATAAAAGGCCACAACCCAGTACAAGGTAATCATTAGGCAGACATTATTATTATTTTGCTAATTAGTCAAAAATCATTGGATTTCCTGTGGCTTCTTCCTGCTT
>NW_008610244.1:62377-80882 GCF_000691845.1 Merops nubicus
ATTTGATCTTGCTTATGTTGACAAACATGCAAGTCACCAATTGTGCCTCATTTATCATTTGACAAGGACAATGTTTGCTTCTTCTTGTGTGAAGAAAAGAAGAATAAGAACAAGAAAACAGGCAAGAAGGTTCAGAATGTAACTGTCCTTTTTCGCTTCAGCAGATACAGTGACAAACCCCAGCAAATGAACAGGGTCTGCAGTCAGCTATAAAGCTGCTGTTCGATCCTGGGGGGAGCACTAATGAAGAATTCCCACAATGACCCTCACATAAAATAGACTGGAAATATTCCCACTTCAGTGGAGATGTGGAGAACTCAGTGTTCCCAAAAAGGACCCGACAGCATTCCCCATGCAACACTGTCAAACTGTCAAAACGTGGCTAATTTTAACTGGGAGCACTTGGGTTGGGGGAGAGGAATCATTTTATTTTTTAAAATGTAAAGAGCAAGATAAATTTGTACAATTCAAATTCCAAAATTTAGTTTGAAAGGCAGTTCAAAACTCAACTCCCAACACTGGGAGCATTCTTTCAAAGAATGCACAAGAAAATCTGGCACAAGCATGTGTCTATGTGGATGTTTATTTGTAGTGATTGCTAGTGATGGGTATGAAATTGTTTTGGGCTAGATATTTCTCTTTCCATAAGCTGGTCTCTATGCTGCTCAAACGTCATTAAAAAATCACCAGTGCAAAGAAAAGTATTAGAGCAGTTCCTGACTCTAAAACCAAGCTCTGTGTGTTTTTAAGGGTGTTGCACTATGTTTCTCAAAATTCCTTCTTCCTTGTTGCATATTGCAGCTCTTTTACTTGGCAGTTCATCATATCACAGCATTATTTTTCTTAATTTGTTTTATGAAATAGTATTACTATCCCTCCAGGACAGAAATAAAAAGTGAAATGCTGATACAGAATGAAAAGAATAACAGTAAACACATGGGAATCAGAAAAAGTATTTTAAAAGATGCAAAAAATTCATTTTCTGTGTTGGTCATTTGGAAGACATACACTAGTATCTTCTGATACTAGTCAGAAGGTACTTCTGAACTTCTATAGATGATTTTAAATAGCTGAATTTATGTGACATTGACATCTGTGTCATCAAGAAAGCCTGGATGTCAATTTTTAATGTCTTTATGTTGAAGGGCTTTCATTAGCTAGGCAAAATATGTGAAAACATGAACAGAGAGTGGTATGTGTGAAAAATAAAGCATTCTAGCACTTTTATGGAAAAATACAAATCTCTCATAATTATGGCTTGTGCAAAAAAAAAAAAACCAAAACCAAACAAACAAACAACACAAAACCAAATGGATTTAAGTGCACATTCACTTCAATATATATTTTTCTAGGGAGATAATAGTGATTGCTTGGCTCTTATTTACATCCCGCTTAAATTGGTTTTCAAAAGTACAGTTTATATGCTGAATGATCTCAGCTACTTTATGAAATTATTGTTGTGTTGGTTTTGTTTGTTTGTTTTTATTGAGGCTTATCCTACAGTAACAATCCCACCTCTCTTTGCAGCTTGCTGTTCTGATGCTAAGAATTTGGAAACAGATGCACCAGTTTGAGTTATTAAAGATAGTCTCTTTAAAATTAAATCTCCCATGACAACATTGGCACTCCTTTAAATGGGTCAGGCCAGAGCATGTCCTCGGCTCACCTCATGCTGTCTGAGAGCTGATCACCAATAATCTGATTAGCCGTGCCACAAGAAATGAATTGGTTCGATAGATGTACACATGACCAGCCACATCCAAAACCCATCAAGGTCAGGAGGACTCTGCCTGCCCTCTGACTGCCCCAGGAGCCAGGACACCTCGTCCCGCTGCCTCCGTCTGACGGATGTCAGCTGAACAGAACAGGGCTTGAAGTTTTAAGAGTTGTGGCTACTCTCCGACTTTAAGCACAAACACTCAAATCGTTGCCAAACAGATTATTCAGTGCTCTGACCAGACGAACTCTGGAGAATTTCTAGCCCACTAATCTCTTGCACTCACACTGCCAGGATCCCCTTTTTGGCTGAAGTGATGAGTGCTTATTGATTTGAAGGAATCTGGCATTTGCAAGTACATTCCTAACAGTGCTCAGCTGCTCAATTCAGGGATGCAGGGATTTTTTTTTCCCTTCAAAATGCATTTAATGAAAAAATACTTCAAACAAACAAACAAACAAAAAAAGAGTGAGGAAGCCTTGCTCAGCAGCTCTGGTGTTTTCCCTTCTCAAGCAAAGCCCAGGAATGCTGACAGTTAATTTCCCAGCTTCTCCACTGAGCGTGTGTGAGGAAGAAGAGCTGAATGAAACACACAGACATTACACAGAGATATTTATTGGTGGGCTGGCTTGGTTTATTCTGTCCATCCTTCACACTTTCTGCATACTTACTCCTTGTACAGTGTATTTTATTGACACTGCTTGATAAAGCTCTTAAGGTCTTTGCTGGTACAGTTGCTCGCAGAAACTTAATTTCAGCCCTGCATGGGGAAGTATATGAGTTCTTTAAAATTTTTAATTTGCTCAGGCAAGTATTTGGGTTGGAGTGCTTGCCCATACTCAGCCAGGGCAATGAAAAAGTGGTGTGAGATGGAGCTGAGCCCCAACAGTTAAGCAGTGCACAGCAGGCATCCAGGATTCACCATGACATCAGAGACCAAAAAGTGCAGAATTACTTCAATCAAATAAATTTATGCAAAAGGTTAGTTTAAGGAAAGAGCAGCCTGCTTGTAAAGACTTTGCTATCTAATTCTTGGAATAAATTATTAATTTCAGATTATTAGCCTAGAGGAGAGCAGAGATAGAGACTGTTTCAAGAAAGAAAAAAGAAAAAATTGTTAAAGAAAAAAAACATAAACAAGGATGAAATATAATAGCTTTTCTGACCCTAACAAAATGAAAGGCTTATAGGCTGTACCTTACCATGAGATTATCCATTTCCATTTTCTTCCTGGAAATACCACAATTTCATTGCTGCAAAGACACTTAAACTAAAGTGATGACAAAATGCTTATATGTAAGGGCTCAGGCTTGGGAACATGTACTTCCTGGATTTTTAGACATTTATACAGAAACTCGCTGTTTCTGACTTTTGTTTGTGTTCTAGAACATCAGTGACTTTTTAAAGGTTTCTTATATTCTCATACACAGCGAGTTTGGCAGAGGTAGCTCAGAATGCTGAGAATAGTAGAACACCAAGTTCCTAAGACAACATAATTATGCATCTTAAATATGACTGAGTTTAAGAATGCCAGAAGGATATGAGAGCTCTGTTTCTATCTTGCCTGACAAAGAACAGAATTGATAGCTTGGATGAATGCAGTATAGCCGCAAAAGATAATCAGAGTAAATCTGTAATGGGCTAAAATTCAGTGCAAGCAATAAAGGGTCACAGTGGTTTGAAGGAAATAAGAAATAACATGAATCCTTTTTCTGGGGGGGAAAAAAAAAAAATCTATAATGACCTTTTTTCTTAAAAAGACATATGTTTACTTTTGTATTACTCTGATATTACTATAGCTGTTACACTATCCTTCCTTACATTACAATGACATCCATTACAAGCGTGTCATTGCAAACAAAAGGAAATTATTTCATCTATTTATCACCATCTGCAAGAACAGTTTAAATGGAAATACAGGAATTAAGGTACTGGAACACGGGAATATCAAAGGACACTGTATTTACCACAGGTGGATCTTTGTTCTCTATATACACTTGTTTCAACCCTGTATCAAGGCAGGGGATATCTTGGAGGTCTGAGAGCTCCAAGTGCCAAATTTGCTCTTGATATTTTTCTAGTCACTCACCAATGTCAGTGAAGAGCCATCTGGGACCCAGGTAAATCACATCCTGTTTTTTTTTTTTTTTTTTTCTTCTACATTCTTCTGTTTTGCATTTGGCTTTCTAATCTTACAAAGGGAGGAATGGTAATGTCTGTGGAAGGAGACCTTATAGGAGCAAAGAACTGGAAATTACTTCATGGGTCATAAATCCAATTTATCTTATTAGCTCATCAAGTATCACATAAGAGGTTTGGAAGGAGTCATGGAATGGTTGATGTTCTCACCACAGAAGAGATCCAAAGCTGTTTACTTCTGATCTGTAGAATTAGACAAGAACTACAACTATAATATGCCACAGGAAGACAGCAAAAGACACTGAGAACTTCACCAGTATCCCAACTCCCTGCACTAATAAAAGATGTCATTGGGTAAAGTTCTCAGTGGTTCTAGGAAGTAAATCCTCACTCATTTTATTGCACAAATAAGACAGGACCACAGTGGTCTCTCTAAACCTAAACAAGGAGAAAATACTCCCTCTTAAACCAGTTACTAGATTTGGCACACCAATGATAAAGATACACCGGTGAGCCTCCTAACAGAATTCTGCACCACTCGGAGCACCACTGCAACCTGCTATATCCTGAACCCAACTTTGGCTGGCATCTAACACATCAGGAAAAGATGGAGAAACCCAGAGGCTTAATTATGTATTTGCACAGAACAGTCCCTTCCTGGGTTCCACACACATTCAGTTGGAGTCCTGAATCTTGGGATCACTACAACCCAAGCACAGTAAAAATGAGCCTGTCACTGCTCACCTTTGATAGTCCAAAATATTGGAAAACCAATAATTCATACCACAAACATCATTTGCTGTTGTAAAGACTTCATCTGCATGACTACATGCTTTCATAAACTTTCTAAAATCTATCATAAAACAATTTACATCTCTTGCCTGGGGTATGCTATGTGGAAGACCACTACAATCTCTTTTTGCCTCCTAATCTAAATTTATTAATGATAAATGAGTGTTCAGTCTGATCTTTGAATCGCTCTCTTCAACCAGAAATTGGTCTTTTTGAAAACACTGAGATAAGACTATAAATTAGCTTGTTAAAGAGAAAATCTACACTGGAAAGCTCTGAGTCTAGTGGGAAAAGCAGACAGACGGGCTTGCCATATCTACCAAGAGAATTACACAACTGTTTTCTGCCAGGGAGCTGTGGGATTTCAATACTGGGTTTTATGCTCTAAAAACTCTGAAAATTTTCTACATCCCTCTACAGATGTACCTTCTCTTCACTACTTCTCTGAGGAATCTCATACACATAGAGCAGGGGAGAGGTAAGGAAAAATCCACAGGAACTCCCACAAGGGAAAATGCTCTGGGAAAGAGGCACAATTACCTGTCACTGCCTTCTGGTCCGGTTTTTGAATTCTGAAAGAACTTGCTATATTTTTTACTCTTTCTGTGTCATGGGAATAGGTCACAAGACTCTTGTGCCTGAAGTTGGCATAAGCCACAGCAGGAGGTCAAATAGTCTGAGATTTGGCCTTTTCTCATTAACTTGACAGAAGTCATCTGGATGTCTGTTGGGCTGCCTCTGTGCTTAAAACTGGTCCCAAGTTCAATTCCTAATGGATCAAGATGTCTCACCCTGATCATTCTGGTTGTCTCCAGTTTCCCACTGGATTTATCATGTATGACCACAAGACTACACACTAACAAAGTTTCTAAGGACATGCCAGAAGCACAGAAGGAGGCAGATATATCTGTACAAGGCGATTCATCTGGAGGTCATGACCACACAGAGGCACTTAGAAAGCAGCAGCCACTTACACAACCTCTTACTGTGAGTTGGTTTGTGAGCTATTGGTACCATCTCACTTGGTTGTCCTACTGGGAGTTTCCAAGGACCTGATTTGAAAATGGGTCTTACTATGGGGCATTCGCCTACAGCACACATCAGCTCAGAGGCTGACCCATCTGAAAGGACCTTTACTGTGACACCATCCCAAATGTTCTATAACAATTGCCTTAAAATAAGAAATTGGGTCATTCCTGCAGTCATATTCATGTGAGCAATTGTTATGCACTGAGGTAGTGTTGTTACAGGAATGGAGTACATTCATGATTAAGTGTTTGAAACTCTCTCCCCAGGAAAGAAGGTGTATCCCTTCAGCTTCTCTTTTCTTCTCCCAGGGCCTGTTTGGTGTAGCACACCTATATACTGAACTGTAAAGCCCACTTTTCATGTGGCCTGTTCAGTTTTCCCATTGACTTAAAAGAAAGGTCTTATTAAAGACACTGTGAGAGGTTTGAACTCTGTCAGGGATGCCCCCTGTGAGTTCAGTTCGTATTACTTTGCCCACTAGGCTCATTACAAAAAGCAAGTTGAAAACCACAGCTTTCTGAATTCACCTGAGAAACTAGGATTGGAGCATAATAAAGAAGGGCAGAGTGATTCTCTTGATAGACCCAGGTACAGCTCCGTTAACGTCCTCAGGAGCTATTGTAGCTATTGATAGAAGGAAGAATTTTCAAATGTAGTGCTGAAAATTCAGGTGTCTGTATCTCTGCCAGCTTAAAGCTATGTTTAATGTAGTATTTAATGTGTCATGTCTAAATATAGACACCCTAGTTTTAACAATGAACTTATAAAGAGGACAATACATGTATAAGAGAAGACAAAAATGCTCATTTAGAGTACTTTTGACTTCTTAAAAATACTTTTTAAAGGATGATAAAAAGCCACGGAAGTAGTCTTCCTACCTGCCGGTGAATAAGAATATGGAAAGAATAGCGTAGTCAGAATTTAAGTGGGTGAACTTTATTTTCTTCTTAGGCCCATTTAGCAAAAGTAGCTTCTCAATTTACATAATATCACAAATAGCACTTCCTGGGCTGTTCACCTTAGAGAGCAGGGTAACCTGCAAACAGCTTCAATCACAGTTATCACCAAATAAAGCTGCGTGCAGGCAAGTTTAAGATTCATCACAGCTTTGCACGTCATGTGTTCACTCTCATCTGCACAAAGAGGATGGAAACTGCCACCAGAGCAGAACAGCAGTACTTTCCACTTTTTTTTTTGTTGTATGACTGAAAATGCTTCATCAATACTCAGTTAAATGGTAGATAATTAGGCTCCGTTGTTTTAATTCAGCATAACCAGTGCTGTTTTATCATTTCAGCATAATTGGTCAACAGTTTTTGGATCTATATAAAGTCACTGCTTAAAAAATGCAAACAAAGTGATTCCATCATGTGGGGCCAATCCAGAGTATTTCATTCATTATAAGCAAAATAGATAGAAATGTTAAGAAGTGTGAGATTTATCAAAAATCAAACAAACCAAGTACAGGCCCATCCCTTCATTTGTGGCTGTGTGTCTGGACAGGAGGGTTGAAAACTATTTGTGATATTTCTGTCTTAGAAAAGGAAAGCATGAGCCAAATACTTATTTCATCTGTATTCTTCATTTCTTCACTGACATGAGCAAGCTTTTCTGCAAAGTTTGCCAACAAAAAGTTAACATTCAAGGCAAAACTTTAAAAATATCCATGCCAAATAATTGTCCAAGCCATAAGAAAGAGTAAACTTGCCTAGTGCATTATGTTCCACCAACATCGTGAGAGCTGTGAACCTAAAAGCCAGGGGAACTAAACAGCTCTTATTGTGCATAAAATACTTTATATACCAGCAGACAGCACAAATCATTTTCTCACTGCAGTTCAATAGTTAGTAATTCCTTCTCTTCTATATTCAATTCTGCACCAGAACCACGACTTAAATGCTCTGCTGCAGTCAGTTTTTTGGCTCTCCTTTCCTGGGCTGCCAAAGGTAATGCTTACAAATGAAGCTATTGTCCCAGTAACCAAGCATCTCCTGGTGGGATAGTATATGATAAATTTTTAAGGACATGGCTGCAGCATAAACCAGGCTGTATTTTACAACAGACCCTGTCACACACAAATGTGTTTTTTTGATCGCTTCTAAGATGAAAGTATTATTGGAATCCTAAAAAGTGAACACCGTGTCTAAATGATAGGAGAGCGAAGGTGTACCTTGTCATGTAACAGTGTGGGTTTATGGATGATATGAACCCTAAATTGCAAGAAATACTTTAATGAAATTAGTTTATCTGTAAGTCTAAAGGTATCCTGAATATTGATGGAGTTTGTTTATTTGAGTGTACTTGCCCTAAAAACCTGGATTTCTTCTAATTCTATTGCAGGAAAGTTTTAAAAATCCCTCATCCACAGCCAAAAGTCTTATCATATTTGAGGACAAAAGAAAAGCTATGGCTTGATATAGGTTTGCATGGTTTAACTGGTATTTCATGTACAAGTCTAATACACACAGTAACCCGTTCTCAAAGAAAAACGTTGAAAACCACAATGGATAAACACTCACTTGAAAGTCACCAGTTCTTTCCAAGAATACTGATTCCAGAAATAAAAGCAAGGCTCAGGCATCCTGTCTTCATCCCCTTGGAATCCACAGAATCACCAAGAGTCTAGGTTCCACGACTAACAACCAACAACCCCTCCTCAGTCTTAAAACTTCTTGCAGTGAAAGACACTTTGGCAAATAATACTAACCAATGAAAAACCCTATTGTCAAGGTCTTTTGAAACTGGGAAATAAAGGATGACCAATCTATTACAGTACAAAGAATCATTATATACTGATACAGAGGATAGTCAATGCTTCATATTCAGCCAGTGCTGGAAGAAGCATATTATAGCACAGACTATGTTGCAAGAGTCCCATAGTATCAGAGACAATTCTGCTGCTGTACATCAGAGGCTATTACACTTTTTCCCCT
The DNA here is from genome assembly GCF_000691845.1 of Merops nubicus. Classification (NCBI taxonomy): domain Eukaryota; kingdom Metazoa; phylum Chordata; class Aves; order Coraciiformes; family Meropidae; genus Merops; species Merops nubicus. Next base: position 70,988 of record NW_008610244.1, read on the forward strand.
CTTTGGGTTAGACATAGACTCTTACACTGATACTGTAAGAATATTTACCCAATTTCATTTTCTTGCAGAATGTTTTTCTCAGTTGTGAGGCACATCTCCTGCAGCTTTCAAATCACAACTTTAAGCCCTGTGCATCTTCTTCTTTGGCCAGATATTATCACATGCATACAGGAGTGACGCTTTGATCTTTGTCTTACTGTTTTGTAATGGCAGTTGAAAATATTTTTGCTAGTAAAATGCTCTTTTTTTTTCTTCAAAATTTAACCTTGTCCCTTGCAGATAGACTGCTCACTGTAGACAGTCTGATGTTTGTTATCTTATCTAGAAGCACATGACATGACACGTGGAGTTTTCACCTGCTATGGGTAACAAATAACCATTAGTGGGTTATGCTGTGGAGCATGTAAGGCTTATTGAGAAGAGGCTGATGCCTACAACTGAGCTGGTGGACCAAACCACTGCTGAAAGGCACATAGGGAATGAAGAAAACTGTTGTCCAGGAAAAGTCAACAATACACAACAGATGCCAGTTCAAGCCTCCTGGAGACTTAGTACCAGGATGTAGGCGGGGAACAATCTAAAACATACACATTAATTTCTGCATGTTCACCCAGGGCATATATGCAAACATAAAGTTACATGGAGAAGCAGAAAAGTGAGAACTTGCAATTTGTTACTTGAAAGAGCAGTAGTATTAGGAATACCACCACGTGCAGCAACCCTAAAGATGATAACGTCTGGAAACTTCTAGAAGTACGTCTTCTAGTTCAACTTCTATTCAACTTCCAGGTTGAATTTATGTCTCAGTCTTTTCTGACTAATGGCTTCTGGCAGTCCTCTCTGCCAAGAACATGGAAAGACTATTTGAGATCTGCTAAGATACTGATTTCATTCTTAACTATTTTCCTATTGCTTTATGGTGCTGAAAATTATACTCACAATAACCTTTGTCTTCTCTATTGCCACATTGTCTGCCTGGCAAAAATTTCGTAACAATGTGTTCAGTTAAGATTAGAGAAGCAAAGATTTTCTCTGCATCAACAAATGGAGAAATTATTTTGCGATTGTCCTTATCCTATTTGCCACCCTTTGATTAAATCAGTGGATGATACTGTGAGACTATCAAAGAATTTAATAACACCACTACACGTAGGTTATAAAAGCCAAAATATTCTTTTAAAAGGTGTTGAGATAATCTTCAGCAGTTCTTCCAGTTACCTCCCAAACTTCTTAGTAGTCTTCTAGACACACCACAAGGTTGTGGAGACCCTTGCTTACTAATGCTAATGGACCAGGACAATTGTGATAGAGACATGCGCCCATTTGGTTAGGCATAAAATAACAGGAGAAAGGAAGAAATTTTTGAATAGACAACCTGTCTTTAGTAATGAGTTTTCAGCATCACATAGCAGCACATGAACACTCTTAGTGACATTTTAGCTCACCGTCTCAAATATGACAAACCAACGACATAATTTATTAACAGTTGGCAGTCTGGCACTGACTGGGGTCCAACTTCTACTGCAGTGTGCTCTGATTTTTTTCTTTATTCTTTCAGCTTTTTTTGATTTATTAGAAGAGCTTTGTCATATGCTAATACACAACTCCAACTCCAGACTTATCTGTCAAATAAGCTACAGTATGTACAGTATGCTACCTAGAATCCACAGCTTCTCTGTACATTGTCTCTATCATCGTCCTACATTTTTACTTAAGTTTCTCAGATGGCATTCTAGTGATTTATAAATCACAGGAAAATGTGGAAATGCTAAAGAGCTGACATGTCTTGCCTTAACCTCAGCCAGGAGCTAAACCCCAGCAGCCACTACCTGCTGCTCCCCCCTGCCATGTATCCAGGGAGGACAATCGGGAGGAAGAGAAACAAAAAGCCTGTAGGCTGAGATAAGGACAGTCTAATAAAACAACACAAGGACAGGAGAGGCAACAGTAACAACAATAACACCAGTGAAATTATAAATATAGCAAGTGATAACAAACTCCTTACCTAAGACACTGCTCTCCCTGCTCCAGCCACAACCTTATAACACCCACTGAAAACAAACCCCTGCTCTTCAGGCCAACCCCTCCCCTTTTATAGAGGGCAGGACATCAGTGTGGTATCAAATACCCCATTGGCTGGTTGGGTTGTTTATCCACTGTGACCCTGCCCAGCTGCAGCCTTTCCCAGCTGCAGCCCCTTGGCACCGTTAACCTCATCCTGGCCCAACCCAGGACATCACACAATTCAAAAATAGTTTTTAAAATACTCTTATAACAAGAAAACGATAGGTAGAAATAAGTAACATTAGGCAAAGCCCAACTCTTGTGTCTTGGCTTCCTTTCCCATGCAAGGATCAGTGTTTTTTCAGCCTTCCCATTGTGTTCAACTAGATCTAGTTTTGTACAAACACTTGAATTATTTGTAGGGTTTTTTTTCTCAGATGTTTCAAGCTGTTCCACCTTGATTTTGTGGCAACCAATAGGTCTTTCAAAAACCACTGACAGTGGGATGTTACTATTTTTCTGCTGTACTGAAATGAAAGTTTAGAGGGTATTTCAAACAGAATAATAGGATTATAAAGTAAATGAGAATAGAGATGACAGTCCTGAATTTGGTAAGGTTTGAGACCATTTACTAACTCACTGTCCTAAGCAAGCAGAAAAGATCAAGCACACCATCTCTCATGGGAATGAAAAGCCTGGACAAGCTTCGTCATGATATCTCACATAGGTGTGAAAGACCTCAAGGTCTTCAGAGTTTCTAAAGATTCTTCTTTAGACTAAAAAAACACCTTTTATACATTTACATCAGGAATCAACGGGGAAGGAGTAAAGATAAAGCTCAAAACTAAGCAGCAAAAGGAAATACAGGACACAAAAAGATAACACTTCTTTCCTTGGGAAGTCACATTATTTGAACATTAGAGGTTGTAGGAAATTAGGCTCCTAAGTCCTGAATTTGTCTTGTCACAGATTTACTGGCAAATTTACTGGTGGTTCTCAGATATCCTAGCATTGTCATGGGTTCTTAAGCAGTAAAGAACAATAAAGCCAAGTGCAGATGAGATAAACGTGAGTAATAAATTCTGGATTTGCCACTATGGTGGCAGATGGCTTTTGTGATGGGGACCAGATTACTTTAAGCCAGGTCATGTCAATTTAGTTTGCAGAAGAAAGACTGAAAAAGATTCTTAACCTGGTTTTCTGTACTGATAGGTAAATGGCCTTGTATCAACAAATTTAGGATACTTCCATTTGATCTCTTTTCATTTTACAGGGAGGGAGTGAAGAACATCACCACCGCTACAGAGTGAGCAGGGCCAACACAAAAGAGTAGACCAAGTCCATTAAATACTTTAGGTTCAAATATTTGTGCTTGGAATATCAAAGAGCACCACAAGAATGAATGACACAGTGAACGTATAAATTAAAATGCTTTGGTTTTATCAGGTGGTGGCAAGACATCAGAACTCCTTTCATTCTTTCCCTGTGCATGGTTGATTTGTGTTATCTTTTTTACTGGCTTTACCTTGTATTTGTTCTTTAATGAGAGGTCTCAAGAAACACTCATGAAAATCAAGTAGCATGAAAACATCCTTGTGCACTCCAGACCACGTAGGCTCAGTATGCTATGAAGAACCCCTCACAGTTCTGTTAACCAAGTAATGTTTTTGGCCAGGGGTTAGCCAAATGCTTGAGTAAAACTACCCCAAACTTTTGTGTAATGGCCCAGCCTGTGCATGCTGAGGCTGTATTATTCTGACAGAGAAACAAGAGGATACCTGGACTAGTCAGTGTTGCTAAAGCCCATTGGCCTTGGTCCCTTTGTTCAATGAAAAGCTCCAGGTCATCCAAAATTCTCCACAGTGACCTACTGCATATTAGAGTGGACTGTTCCCTCTGGCAGAATTATTGCTCTTTTTCTAGAGTTAATTTCCCATCTTGGGAAGCTTCAACAGTTGTCTGTTTTAGTGCACTATATTTTCCCCATCCTCCATCAAAACATTTGCAAATATACTTGAACAGAATTTCATTGAATGCTAGTTACAATACTATGAATAAACACAATTTAGAAAGTCATTATAGGAGGAGTTCCTGGTGTGAGGTGACACAAGGAAAAAAAAGTTCTATTTTAGCAGTCAACAAAAATCAGACAGCAGCTCAATGAAGTCATCCTCTGCCTAACTCAAGCCATACCAAGGGTGTGCATCTGTCCAAATCTCCATGCTCAACTCTCTGTTCATTTTTCTGTACGTACACAGTGCATTTACATCACCAGTGGTTGCACACCCTTAGAAAATAAGTCCTCCTAAAGTTTGAACAAAGTGCAGGGATGCAGACAAAACTCCTGTCTATGAGCTAAAAAGCAGACCTCTGTTAGTAGTGGAACAAGTGCAGGCTACGTGTTAGAAATCTGCACTGCAGATAAAGGATCTGCAGTATAGATGGAAGAAATGCTGTCCTTATTAGTTCTATATATATCATTTATTTAAAAACACACTATATACTTTCACCTGATAGAGGCTTTAGAACTGAGATTTCAGTCTAGTGAATGCATAGCTGTAAAGATACATATTAATAAATATGGTTTTCAGGTACAATTTTTACCATCATTGCCTTTTAATGGCACACCACATAAAAAAAGATATTGGATTTTAGATTTATCTCAAGTTTCACGTCAATACTGTAAATGAAGATTTGAGTACGCTGGCAACATTTACTGCTAACAGAGCAGAGGGATTCAGTGATACATATATGTGTGTATGCAGGGAGAAATACATACATAACTGTGTGTACACAGAAACAGTTTGGAAATTGCACTCATATGCAAAGATTTTTGAAGTGTTTCTCTCTGATAATGCTCTTTTGCCAGGCCAGTGTGTACTGCCATATCTTCACAGTACAAATGCACTGCCATAAAGTACAGAGACTGCAGCCCCATCAGCAATAGATATTAAAAGGTGGAAAAGATCTCAGCCACCCAGTCCGTCTGCCAGATGATACAAGATTATTGCCTGTATCACATTTTCTCTTGTTTCTCTAAGTCTAGCTAAATATCCTTCCACCACACAGTACAGGTTATTACACTCCCTAATGTGTGTCACTCAAGTTTTTTCCATTACAGCCAGAAGCTCCCCTTTCTTTAAGTCATCCTCACCTCCCACTTTATTCCTTTGTGCTACTTGGTCTCCTCCTGTCTTTAATGACAGAGAGGCTGGGTCCTTTATTTTTTTCTTTTTTTATAATTTTATTTCCCTCAGCCCTGCACCAGCTCCTTTTTTCTCTACAGCATCACTCATTACTTTCTTGGATTCACTTTCCAGGCTTTCATAGCCTGCGCTTTGGCCATCCTGTCATAGAATCATAGAATTGTTTCAGCTGGAAAAGGCCTTTAAGACATGGGGTCCTGCCACTAACCTACCACTGCCAAGTCCACCACTAAACCATGTCCCTCAGCACATCGTCTACACATCTTTTAAATCCCTCCAGGGTTGGGGACTCCACCACTGCTCTGTCATTTCTCATGCAGTAAAAATGGATATGGTGGTGGTCTTCAGCACCAAATTACTGAAGATTTCAAAGGTTTTCATGCTTTCTCTCTTCCCTGATTCTCCCTCTTTTTAGCTCAGTTGGAATGTGCTTCCCATAAACAACAGAAAAATCCTCATAATGTCCCTCCTTTAAGCACTGTTTTACTACAGACTGAAAAAAAACTGTAGCTAGGAGATGGGGTTCTGGGTGACTGATAACACTGCCTAGTGTGCCATTACTGTCCTTGCTACCCTCTGTCCCAGTGTCCCTGTTATTTGTTAACTATTAAACATTTTGGGGCAAGGTCAAACTTTTTATTGTTTCCCTCATTGGTTTCCTGGTCTCCAACCAAGACTCCTGGGCACTATGACAATACAAAGTAAAAATGCTAACTATTAATCTTTATTGCCTTCATATATTCTGGTGGTGTTTAGCCTGAAGAAAAGGAGGGTCAGGTGAGACCTTCTGAGTCTCAACAACTTCCTGACAGAAGGTTGGAGCCAGGTGAGGGTCGATATCTTCTCCCAAGGCACAAGTGATAGGACAAGAGAAAATGGCCTCAAGTTGTGCCAGGAGAGGTTTAGGTTGGATATTAGGAAAAATTTATTCCCAAAAGGTTGGGCCAGGCTGCTGAGGGCAGTGGTGGATTAAAGCCATGGAGATGTGGTGCTGAGGGACATGGTTTAGTGGTGACCTGGCAGTGCTGGGTTAATGACTGGACTTGAGGATCTTAAAGTTCTCTTCCAACTGAGATTATTCTATGATTCTACGATCTGGACACTTATCCATGAGTTCTAGTCATACCTACCATGCACTATATAGAAGACAAAACTTCTCATCCCATTGATATTAGTAGGGTAATTCTAATCATCCTAAATGATAACTTTTATACCTAATCTAATGAGATCAAATCTTGTTAGCTAGCTTCTTTTGGTTTTGTTGAACTTCTGTCCATTCCTCTAGATGCTTCTTCCTTGTGGTTCCATAATAACATACAATTAGTCTTCTAACCTGAGCATCCCTTTGCTTAGCTAGAAACCTTCCCTCCTCCCAGCCTGAAAGGAAATCTAATGAGAGACATTAATAGCAGCACCACTGCTTCTCTCAAAGAAGCTGGAAGTGACTGCTGTAGAGACAGATATAAGAGGACTTTTTTTATTAGGACAGGGAAAATTTAATGATAGAAACTCTAGCTGAATTAGCAGTGTAGGTGCTGCTTGGACTTTCCACAAGTATTGCAATTTAAGTCCCATCACATCAGTTTACACCATTCAGCTTCGAAGCTGATGGATCCAGTAAGCATTTTTCATTTGGGCTAAATATAATTAAACTTATTCTGTGAACTAAGATCTCTGAATTAGAGCAAGTCACATCCCAAGCTCCTTACACAAGCAGGGAATTATGTCAGAGGAATACAGAGTAATATGGGAGTCAGATCTAAGCAAGATTTATGGGTCTATGAAACAGAGGGAAAGCTGGAGAGATGCGCTATAATTAAGAAAGTTTGTGTAAAACCAGTGAGAGATGTTACCCACAGCACATCCCGGATGGGTAAGGCTTGAAAAAAAGCCTTGGGAGAGAGTGCTTTTGGGCAGAGCTCTGGGAAAAAGAAGTCCTGAATCATAGGGAAATTATTTCCAATTGTATTTTTTCCCATGTTCAAAAACCCGAAGCTTCATACACGGTACTGTGTGGCACAGAGATAACAGAAGTAGAACAAGTAAGTTGGCATGAAGCTCTATCTGGGCAATGTAACTCCCCTGAGATTAACAGGATCGTGTTAAAAAAGAGCTAACTTCTTCTTTTATTTTTTCTGTTTGTTTGTTGTGCTCCCGGTGCACAGCAACTGCAGCATTGGCCGAGCCCTGAGGGTGCTGTGTGTGACAATGCTATGTCGTGTTACAGGCTTTCACAGTGCCTAGGACAATGTGGCCCTCAACCCTGAAGGAAGCTTCTACATCCTACCTAAGGACAAATGAATCATAATAAATACATGTAAATAGTCATTTAACGGTAGTTGAGACACATTGTTGTGCTTTCTCCATCGCAAAAACCTTTACTAAAAGCTATTTGGAAGCATTCTCAGGTTTTTATTTCTTCCTTTCCTTATAAACAATATCAAAGGGACATGCCACAAGATGCTGCTTAGGTGGCCATGTCATGTTCAATGGCAAGGAAACACCTTCTCCTGCCCTCCTGGGGCCTGTGCCAGGGTGGCTGGCAGTGCTTAAAAGGAAGGGCAAGAAGCTCTTTGGATATTCCTTTCTTTTATTTTTTTATCTTTTTAATTTTACAGTGCATACTGCCTCATGCTCACTTGTCTAAGGATGCAATATGCAGAGCCACTATATCATAGTTTCAATATGACACGTTGCAAACCTTCTGGCTTCTCGTCCAGGAGCCAAACAGCATTGTGAATTCCCTCCATTTGGCCTCATTTTCATCTTCTCCCTTTGCACTCTGGCTGACAAGAGGAGCATATGAAGCTTTTTCTCACTGCTGCATCTTGACCTTGACCTTACTGCTTTAGAAAAAGCTCCTTGCATGTGCAGGGCAGCTATTGTCCACGGCCACATCCTCCTTTCTTTTGACATTAAGAGTAAAAGTCCACGTGATAAAGCCCCGTTGCAGAGCCAACATTTCTGCCCTGCTTTCTCTGCAAATATTTTCATACTGACTTTTTTTTTTTCCCTCCCTCAGGTCAGGCTTACAGCATCTTTTTAAATTTTTTTCCTTTCTGTTGTTCCTATAAAAAAAACAGACACACGCGCACCCCCCCAGAAGAAAATCTATATGTGTCAGACATTCAGCAAGGGAAAGACAAAGGCACTGAGTTAATTACCCATCATTTACTGCTGCTGAGAAGAACAGATGGTAGCAGGCGATATGTAAATGGCAAGGGGCAGTGAATTATTCGATTTTTTTAGATTAATCGTCGATGACAAAGGAAGTGATTACAAGCTGTGACATTTATACAAATGTATAAAGTACATAATGCTAGAAAAAAGGAGCTTAATATTATTATGAGGATGTCAGGCATGTGAACACCATTGTCATAATACAAAGCAACACATTTTGTGAGATCCAAGGATCTGCTTTTCTTTCATTTGCAAACTTTAGTAAGTCCTAGCCTCTGGAAATATATATTTCCCCAAATGAAGCCAGGCCTGACAATTGTGACCAAAAAAAAAAAAAAAGAGAGAGAAAAAGAAAAATGTTTGGGTGTCTTTGCATATTTCCCACAATGCAGAACAGTGCCTAGTCTGAGCAGTAGAACTTGCGAAGGATGAAGCTGATGTTGAATCAGTAGGACTCTAAAATAGGAAAAGGTGCTAATAAAATACACGGACAAGAAATGGAAGATAAAAGGGAAGGTGATATTGAAGCTGACAGGCCCTCTGTGCGGACAGGAGGGCAAGAAGTGAGGTGGAAGTGAAGACAAAGAGAGTACTGTTTGTTTACTGTATGACTGAAGAATAATTGTTTTAGAGAGTTTGAAGGTCAGAATGATGTAATTTCCAGGCCAGGCCTTGCTGTTGTTACACAAACAACCAACCTTCTCATCCTCAAGGTAGTCTACTGTGTTTTCTGCTACATAATTAAATGGTACATGAGGAAAACAGATGCTTACTTTTGCAGATCATAGAAACCACTCCATCATCAAAATGTCTTCAATCACCTAATTATTACATCTATATGGTGCTAATAATACAGATGGGAGAAGCAATCACTGAGTCCCAAATTTTGTACCTGGGAAGTATCCCAAGCTGCTGTATTCCCCATTTCACCTCATGCAGTGAACTACTCTCTGCGACATCAACAAGAGAAACAGAGGGGAGAGTTTGAGGGTGAGCTTATCCTCCTCAGAAATACTTTCCAATCAAGCAAGGCAAAACATCACCAAGATGACTGTGAAACACTCCGCTGTTGGGCATGCTTTGTTGATTACAGAGGGGTGAGGGATGGACAGAATAACATTATATTAGTCAGCAGTGCTGGGCAGCATGTTTAAATTGAGCAATCCGTTTGGTATGAATATTGTTTCAGGAATAAAGTGCTGGCTGAACCAATCTGCCCTGAAGAAAGAGAAGTATAAAATGCTGTAGCACACCAGTATTTCCAGTGTGGCATTACTAGAAACCAGACACTCAAGATAAGCACCACCCGCTAAGTCATTGGTTTCTAAGGTGTTTTTTTCTTTTTTTTCCCTTCTAGATAATGTTACTTACATGGGATGCAATTAATACAGAAATATACTTTCCACTCTACTTGTTGATGCACATGCAAGGCTGGTTAGTACAGTCATCTTTCTCTAGACAAACATAGTGTGGACCCCAGAATAAAAACTCTCATGCAGCTAGGG
>NW_008610244.1:80913-95708 GCF_000691845.1 Merops nubicus
AGCTGTATCCATTCCTCCTGACTGCAGAGACCAGACAAAGTCTCCCAAATCAGGTCACATTGTGCACAGCATCACATTATCCCCTTATTTCCTTGGGAGGGGGGGATCACGAGTGAAAGTTGTAACCTGGGCATGGGGAAAGGCCATCCTCTTACGAGGCTGGGAAGCAGAACAGGATTCTCCCTTTCCGAAAAGTCAAGATTAAACAGCGAATGGGACATGACTTTGTAAAAATATCTAGGTAAGTGTCAATGGCTGTAGTTCTGAGCCATCCCCAGACAAGATGAAAGGGTTCCAGTGAGAAAAGCTTCACTTCCTCCTCCCCCACGTTTGTTTTGGTGGTTTGTTTGTTTTTTTTCCCTTCAGGTTGTCATGCCAATCTGCTCCTACAAATTCATACTTTGCATGACTAAGAATTCACCTTACATGGGTACTTCTTGCACTAGCATAATTAAAGTCACTCTAGATCACTTGCACATATCCCTTGTAAGATCTAAGAATGGATGATTTACAAGGTGGGCATAAGCGTGTACAGCTTTCTTGTACCTATAGATTCATATTTATGAGATTTTTTTTTTAAAGTCATAGGTAGAACATACATTACTGTAATCTTTCCGTTATTAACGAGTTAATGTATTCCAAAGGACAGAAAGCAACATCAACAGGGAAACGTATGTTTTTATTTGGAGAAAATGGCCGAATGTGAATCTATGCCATATCTAGCCATCTATTTATACCCATTCCTGCAACACCACAAATTCATGAGGGAAGGGAAAATAAAATACCCATACATTTCTACAGCTTTCCACTGCTTTGGAGATATTTATTTATGAAAACCACAGGTAGTCATTATTTATAGTCCTGATCTTTTTGTTCTTTTATTTTTTTTTTTTACTAAAACAAAGATGAAATTGGAATTGATTTTTGAAGGGACATTTGTACCGAAAACAGGATCATTTTATATTTTCCCAAGTTGAAGTCTGCATTCATTACTAGAAAAAAATGTAGGAACAGCAATCTAAAGTATTTTCATTTGTAGCCCATATTTATTTTATAGGAAGCTTGTCACTGCAGCGTTGTATAAAAATGGAATTTGAGCTATGCTTGCACAATAAAATGAACTTCAATGCGCCCTATTCATACACATTGAAATTATACACTGGATATATATTTTTCTTCTGTATGTCTTCATGTAACCACACATTTATGTTGAGAAGGTTTTTTTCTTGGTTAGCCGTAGAGATTGTGTCTTAAGAAGGCAAGCACACCTAAAAATCATCACAGCCTTCCATTAAGAAGATATACCTATAATATTTATATGCAAATGTGTATGTCAACCATCATACCTGTATGAGCACGTTTGTTAGTCCTGTTTTTATTCTTCTGTTTCAGTGCTGTCCACATGAAAATAACTGAGAGTTTCACTCGCTGTGCACTATAGAACCTCTACGCTGCAGTCTGGCCACCCTGCAAAAGCATGAATATGCCACAAGAGTAACGCTGCTCATTGAGAAATGAGGAAGAAGAGTTAAAAAGTGAGCTAGGGAGATCTATTGTGGCAGTGGAGAGGTGAGTCAGGAGATCAAGACACTCTTTAGGGAGAGAGGTCAGGTGCTGGGTAGCAGTTAAACACCCCAGAACGGCTCCAGGTTATTTCTCAGCTTATTGTATGGCCTTCTACAGCTGAACCACTAACAGGTATGGTCTTAAGTAGGATATAATAAAAACTCTAGCTAGCTAGGAAAGCAAATATTGTCCTTTAAGTCACTTTCATGTCTATTAACATGAATTTTCATTTCATCATTAACACGCACACTTACCTTTGTATGCTATACTTAAAAACATACATTATAAAAGCAAACACGACTAAGAAAATATTTGGTAAAGCATATCTAGACCTATCATTACATTTTTGGCAGGTTTTAAGCATTGCAGGTCATTTAACGTTATCGCATTGCTAATATCTTCCTATTTCTAAAAACCCCCATGGTGTTCAGGATGCTGGACTGTGCTTTTCTGAAGCAGATAAGCAAGTCAGCCAGCATCAATATTCCAAAATATCCAAACAAAGCGACAACAGACCAGAAAGAGTAACACTTAAACGATGACTCCACTTTTATATAGGTTATAGGATTCACTATAGCAACCTAACATCCCCCCCTTCCTTAAGTCTAGTTCCCCCCCTTCTTTATGACTTAAATCAAACCAACAGAGCCCTCTATTGGTAAAATTTCAGATAGCTGCAGACGTTTCTGCCGTGGAAAAAGGAAGCAATACTTGCCAGAGCCTTTGCCATCGTGCTCCAGCTGAAGTCAGTGGCAGATGGTTTTGGACTTAGGCAGCATTAGCAAAGCGCCCTGAGAGAAATGATCTGTCTTATTCCCAAGTAGGAAATTTCAGGGTTTTTTTTTCTTAATGCAGCAGCCCTACACAAGCGGTTGCTGTGAAACTCGAGCACAGCATCACCACATAAACCTGTAACACATCTGATGGCACTTTGTTCCCTTCAAAAACTTCAAGAGCTGGAAAAGAAGCAAAAATATTACACCTGGCCCTCATTCAATATTTTTGCTTTGATAAGTACAGGACTTTGTCTTGACTCTCAGAAGCTATTTGGGACATCATCCCCATTCAGTCCTACAAATTAATTAAGGCCTTGGGTACATTATAATTAAGGGGCCTAAGGCCAAGTCATCTCAGCAATCTGAAATTGTATGACTTTATTCATTAAAATAGGAGAGTGTAGATCAGAGGTGGAAGATGTTTCTTTAAAGAAATGTAAGGAGTTAAGAACAAAGTTTTCACAGGAGGAAGACTCTTGGGGACTTCAGAGAGCCAAAGTTAAAAGCGAACATTGAATAGCCCTTATGATTTGGCCCAAAACTTATATGCCAAAGCCCGGCTCCTGACTTGTGGCCACATGGATCCAGGTACCTAAGGTGCTATTGGCTTCATGGAGCCCTTTGTGGGGAAGGCAGGAGGCAGGAAGATGGACTTATATCTGAGTTTTTTTTATGAAGTAACTGTCAATATTTTGGCTTCAGCATAGTAGGACTTCACAACCCCCTTCTGATCTGTGTATATATATAGATTCATCAAGATCAGCACTTTGTGATTATTAAGTGGATGAATTGTTTTATCATGAAGGTAAGGCACTGGCCTATCCAAGGTGGAACATTCTCCTTTCTATTTTACATGTGGAGAACCAAAGTGAAAAAGCAGATTTAGGCTGGCATATCTGTGAATCCACAGCATGGCAAGACCTGTCTCCCAGTCATTGCAAACAGGACCTGGTAGGAGAACATGTTTTTCTGTAGATCATCAAGTGGACTTGTTCTCATTGACTTCAGAACCCTTCTGAAAGTCACCATCAGTTTTTTCCAGCTGTCCTTGAAGTTGATCTGATTCGTGGAAATAGGGCCTAGGCCTGGGCTGACACTGCAGAGGAAATGTTAAACCAGCAGCAAACTCATCCATCTTCACATCTATGTGAGTCATTCTTTCCTCCTTTCATGGCACTCATGCATCCATGAGGACATTTGCTCTACCTTTAAATCCCCAGCATGGTCTCTCACATGTTCTCTCCACGTCTGCTGCATTTATTCTGCTTTCTGCGGGCAAGAAGGTAAAAAGCTAAAAATACTGTATGCTTCTAAATGTACAAATTACATCCAACCACTTTATTTTTCAAAAGGTGCAGAAGCTTCTTTTATTTGGTTATTTTTCCAATTTACGGATTCTATTGAACTGCAAGAATTAAAATAAGCTGTGGGTGCTCAAAATACTAAAATGTGCACAAATAATGCCTCCTTTTAAGTTAAATTAGGGTTGTTGCATTTCCAATGACTTCCAATCACCTTTTTGTGTGAGACAAATATAAACTAGTTCTGGAAGGTGCGTGGGAGCCCCTCTTGTCTACCAGAAAAGGTGACGCTGTCAAAACAAAAGAAGTCCTTCACTTGAGATTTTCTGTTCTCATTCTCCAACAATTTCTGACCATCCTGGCACATTCTGCATATTGGGCATCTCTGTAAAACCCTGTGACTCAGGGGGAATTATTAAAGATTGCAGAAAGACAAGGCACTGTCTGAGTACTTGGGTGTCTCTGTAAGCATTACACAAGAAAGCGCAGAGGGGAAAGGCAGAAAAGGAAAAACTCCTTGTGAACTAACAGAACCTGCTATAACAAACTCTTGTACTAAGTCACTTCCCAGGTCTTGAAAGCACAGTTTCAGTCTAAGCAGGTTTCTGGCCATGGGATCTCCATAATCTGCTTGGCAGCACAATTGATGGGGCCAAAAAGGTAAGGAGAGAACAGGAGCCTGACTGATGTGTCTCATTGCATTTTTCCTCTTTCTTTTACGTGCTGTTCATTGATTTTCCTCTCTACACTTGCCAGACAGCATAATGGCCTTTAAACCACCTGAAGTCTTGGAAGAGACTGAAGTATCTCTCATAGGAGGAAAGGCTGGGAGAACTGGGGCTGTTTAGTCTGGAGAAGGGAAGACTGAGAGGGGCAGTGATCAGTGCTGATCAAGTGTTAAACGGCGGGGGTCAAGAGGATGGATCCAGACTCTTGTCAGAGGTGCCCTGTGGGGAGGATAAGGGGCAATGGGCACAAACTGGAACCCAGGAGATTCCATCTGAACAGAAGGAAAAAATTCTTTGGCTGTTAGGGTGATGGAGCCCTGGAGCAGGCTGCTTAGAGACGTCATGGAGTCCCCTTCTCTGGAGAGATTCTAAGCCCACCTGGATATAATCCTGGGCACCCTGCTGTGGTTGACCCTGCTGGAGCAGAGGGGCTGGACAAGATGACTCCCAGAGGTTACTTTCAACCCCACCATGCTGGGATTCTGTGAAAAGTTGGGTGGGTTTTTTTTTTAAATTTATTTCACAAACACCTCTAATTTAACTAGATAAAGAAGCACAATTTTTTTAATTCTCTTGAGAAGAAGCAATGACTTTCTGAAAACAATGTTACTCCATGATTAAACAGAAGAAAATGCCACTGTGTTAAGAACAGCTTGCCTCACACCCTGAAGCTCTTGGTGCTATAAATAGTGGAGGCTGGCAGCCTAGAGCTCACCATCTTCCACCACACTGCACGCCGTGGTGCTAGCAAGAGATGCGACCGCTGCCTTCACCTGAGGAGCCAGGATTCTGGTGTCTCCACTGCATCTACTGAGAAAGGGCTTCCCATTGGCTGATTTCAACCCTGTTAGGAAAATTGTAGTGTCCTTGTTAAATCTCTTCCCTTCTTTGTTGATTTGGTTTTTTTTTCCTCCTGCCCAGAACAGCAGAGGTAATGAATACTGTGTAGGTGTGACTGCTAAAGAAATGCAGCAACAATTACATTAAAGGGAACACAGCTTCATGACTCCAGTCTTACAGGAGAAAAGATAAAATGACAAGAATAAAACCAAATGAACACAGATACTGCCTGTAATCTGTGATTTCTCATGCAGAAGAAAAATAACTTTTAAAAAATACTTGTGGGACACAAGTAGGAAGAAGAAGATGCTAAAATTATTGTGAAATTGTCAGTCTGTGTGTTTAATTGATAAACTAAGCTGTGGAAAAGGAAGGGAGTGCACACATTGCAAGGATGTACTCATGCAGGGAGAAAGTGGAAAAGTGTATTGCCACCTCCCCCAAAACATGATGCATAGCAAACAAAGATTAAATCAAGCCACCCGTATTGCCACATCCCCCAAGATGTGATGTGTAGCAAACAAAGATTAAATCAAGCCACCCAGAGGAGAAACGTGCTCCAATCTCACCTCCCTCCGAGTAAGGCTCACGTGCCTCAGCAGTCATAACCCTTTTACTCAGACTTCCCTCAAAAACTGGCACAGGGCAAGTAGAGCTGATTTTAGGCTCTAGGAGCAAATGTCTGCACTAGGATTGCTTAATTATTTTCTTTTCTCAAATTGGATAATTTCCATTTTCCATCTCCCCTAACTTTGGGGAACCTTCAGGTCAGCTAAGGTGAGAAGACACCAAACTGGCAATTTTTTTCCCCGCTGTTTTTACTGGTTTAGATTGAATTCAACATTCCTTTAACATTCTCATGCAGTTAATATAGTTCACTGAGGAGCTGAGGAGGAAAGAGAAGGGCAACAACCAATTCACCTGCCAGCTTAATAGCCTGTTTGGATAAGGCTAAAAGCAAACTGTGGTTTTGACTGTAAGCAGTGATGTCCTCTGAGCCAGAGATGTTATTACATACTTGTGATCAATATACGATACAAAGCAATGTCATGGTTTTTTTCTGCTTTAACCTCTGCAAGTTGTATGCCTCTAAAACGCTGAAATAAGCAACAATATCGATAATTACAGGTTCTAAAATCTTGGCCTAACACAGCTACAATATGAATGGCATGAAGCTTAAAACTGAAATTATCAACAAGTCAAAATATTCAGAAAAAGGACAAATGAAATATGAATGCAAAGGATAGTCCTGAATCAGAGCTTACAGCAAATCCCAACTGAAGTTACCTCGAAGCCTGGGAGGTGCAGCAGCCTGTACTCCCCGATGGAACAAAACTGCGCTCATGTGGGACTCTATGGTTCACAAAAGATTTTGGACTAATTACTCTGGACTCTGTCACCTTCTAATTGTCCATAGAAACTATTCATATTTAACCTTTAACACACCCAGAGCTGAGAATAATTGCATTTATCCTGAGAAAATGGACATTTATAGTAAAAATTTTATCCTAAACAATCTTCTTCATTGAAGATGCCACAAAGAAAACCAAAGAGAGACACCAATAGGTTTGGGTTTTTTTGGTATTATCTTTAATGTTCTCGTACTAAATCATCTTTCTTTCCTTTATGTGCATAAATCCCTTGTTTTTTCCTGCTTCCAGCTCTCCCTCAGAAAACACTACTTATTCCAGCATTCTGCAGTTTTCCTACTTCATGAGGAGCAAAAACCATTTATCCCCATTAAGCTCTTTGTGCAGTTCCCATCAGGAAAGTCTGGGCAGACTGAAGGGCTTCAAATCCTTTTGCTGATTCCCTAAATTATCCAAAGCCAAACTTATCTGTGTCTCTAACTTTGCTTCTCTCTTTGGTACTAGTTGGTAATGTTATGGCTACGTACATGGCCAGACCTAGAACAAGAAACAGTGGAAAAGCAGATCAAAAGAGCATAAAGATTATTTGTAAAGGTATGATGTTTTGAAGTGCTTGGGCTAGTTTCTGGTAAATAAATTGTGTCCTTTTTCTTAAGACAGGGTTGTGATAAATTAAAGCTATTAATATGTGACTAGTCATATCACATTCCTATAAAATTCAATTGTCGCTTGCAAAGTCGTATTTATCTTTTTTTTTTTATTTTATGCTGTCAAGGAAACTTAAGTAAAGGCTGCAGTTCTTTGAATTCCAGCTCCTAGTTTGTGAAAATACCAGGAAAAAGACAGATAGAGTTCAGTAAGACTGCAGATCTAAGTGCCTCGAGCGCCCAGGTGAGCTGTACCGCTCCATCTGCACTCTGCTCGCCGTGCCAGGCTGCTTGGCAGGGGAAAGGAACAGACAGGACCCTGCTGGCCAAGC
The DNA here is from genome assembly GCF_000691845.1 of Merops nubicus. NCBI lineage: Eukaryota > Metazoa > Chordata > Aves > Coraciiformes > Meropidae > Merops > Merops nubicus. Next base: position 88,474 of record NW_008610244.1, read on the forward strand.
ATTGCAGAAGACATGAATCTTGTCAATTTTGGAGTGGATTCTCTGCCAGTTACCAAGAAAGCAGCCAGCAAACTGCAGCACACCATACAGCAATGTGCACACCAATGTTTCTGTGGCCCCTGGATGGCACTTGCTAAGGCATTTCTCTGGGCTCCCTGTCTCTAGGTACTACAGAGAGCACCACCAGCTAACAAGGTTGACTGTGTTTACACAGACCAGTAGGACTAGGGCACGGATTGCCCACTTATACTCAGCACTGGTCATCAGCTTGCATCTCGAATCCTGGGTTCAGTTTGTTGACATTGAGGGGCTGGAGTGTGGCCAGAGAAGGGCAATGAAGATGGGAAAGGGTCTAGAGCACAAGTCTGGTGAGATGCAGCTGAGGGACCTTGGGGTGTTGAGCCTGGAGCAAAGGAGGCTCAGGGGAGACCTCGCTCTCAACTCCTTGACAGGAGGCTGGAGCCAGGTGGGGGTCAGGCTCTTCTCCCAATGAAGAAGTGACAGGACAAGAGAAAACTGCCTCAAGTTGTGCCAGGGGAGGTTTAGGACATGAGGAATAATGCTTTCCCCACCAGGGTTTTCCAGGCCTGTCACAGGCTGCCCAGGGCAGTGGTGGAATCCCCATCCCTGGAGGAAGTTCAAAGCCATGGAGATGTGGTGCTGAGGGACACGGGTTAGTGGTGACCTGGCAGTGCTGGATTAACAGTTGGACTCAGTGATCCGAACGGTCTCTTCCAACAAAAACTATGATGATTCTATGATTCTTCACCAGCTGAAACAGAAATCTATGTTCACATATAGCTAGGTAATTCAGACCTTAGAAACTACTACCTTCAGAAAGCTGCTCCCTGGAAGATGAGCAGCGGCAACTGCTGACAGTGCATCACCTCTGTGCCTTGTCCTGGTTCTTGGCTCCATGGAGGGTGCTGTGTCTACTTCATATAAGCAGCAGCATCTTCAAGGTCATTTGAGAATAAACCAGGCTACCTGAAGACTGATGCATGACCACGGTAGAGAAGTTTCCCAGCTCACTGTTTGTTAGCAGAGCTATTGTAATCCCCGGCAGATGACTGTAGGTGTACTGCTAGCCCATTCCAGGCATAAAGTCATGGGACTTAACTGAATCCTTTTAATTTAACATTAATTGAAAGAGGTTAATTCTAAACCATATTATCTCACAACTGGAACAGGCCAAGAACAGAAAATTACTATAGCTCAGCAGATGGGCAACAACTTAGTAAACCCTGGTAATTTCATTTTGTTCTCCACTCTCTCTGGCCCAAGGAATACCATGACTCCACTAGACCAAGGAAAGCTCTGCAAAAAAAAAAAAAAAAAAACCCCAAAAAAACATGTTTAATGAGAAAAGCTGGACCACTAATGGTTTACACACCTGCAGTTCATTCCTAGAGGACTCCAGAACAGCACAGCCCTCCAAAATCAAGGCAAAATTCCAACTTCTGAAACCAAAGGCTTACCATGTATCTCAAGGTAGACATTTAAAACAGTGCCAGAAACTGTGAAGAAAAGCAGAGCCCAGATACCACTCCCAATTCTGTTAAAAAAAAAAAAAATAAAAAAATCTAGTTTGAGGCTTCAAGCACTTTTACTTTCTTTCTAGTAGAACTAGTGACATGATTCAATGCAGACACATGAACACATTTCTGGGATGGATTCATTTGCTACCTTTTGGTGGGAGTCTGAAGCGATATTATTATGATGATGCAATGTGAGCAATCATTTAATTCCTGGGCTTTTGTCCTGTACTCACACAGAACATCAAAGCAAGCTTAATGTCATTTTAAAAATCATAATCTAAACTAGAAGATTTAAAATGATGCCCAAGTCGACCTCATATGCCAAGAAGATAAGGAGAAATTGTGATTTAATCAGCTGGCAGGTTTTTAAAATATTTGTTCAGCACTTTTCTTTTTTCCTAATCAAATTTACCAGCAGCAGGGGAATTAAAGTAAAAACTGTCTGTATAGATATATATCTTGCTTATCCATATTTTCATGAAAAAGGAGACTGATAGCAGACTTCAGATTTTGTGAAAGCTCAAAAGAATATTAAAGACATCAAAACAAAACAGACCCTGATACCATTACCTGGGTAGTGAGGTACCAACATCACTATGTGAGCCAAATGAATGTTGGCACATAGCCACAGCAGAGCTCCTCCCAGAGGAGAGGGCATCCTGACTCAGGAAGCAGTTCAAGGGGAGTCAAGCTTGTTTATGTTGCTCCTGCCTTCCTCTGAGAGAAACCATGGTGCAGCATTAAGAATATCAGCAGGGGATGGGCTGTGTGCCTTCTTCCTACCAACAGTAGACAGATGTGGCCCTTTTGTTCAGTCACTTTGCTCAGGCTGTCATTTTTCCTGGGGACTATGACCACTTGCAGTAGGCTGACACGAAGGTCATGCAATGAAATAGAACTGTGCATTTGAATTTTGTGTTTAATTGGGTCTCATTAGGAACTGCAGAGGGTGTTTTGCCTTTTAAGTTCTGGCCAGTTAAATCATAGACTCACAGACCGATGCAGAGTGGTTTGAGTTGGAAGGGACTTTTAAAGGTCATCTAGTCCAACCCCCCTGCACTCAGCAGGGACATCTGCAACTAAGTCAGGTTGCTCAGAGCCCAAGCCAACCTGACCTGTGATGCTTCCAGGGATGGGGCACCAACCACCTCTCTGTGCAACCTGGGCCAGTGTTCCACTGCCCTATACTTAGTCTAAATCTCCCTCTTTTAGTTTAAAACCATCACCCCTTGTCCTGTCACAAAAGGCCCTGCTAAAAAGACTGATCTGTCTTATAGGTCCCCTTAAAGTATTGAATCACCCTGATCGAAGGAGCACACAGAAAACCTGGGTTTGGTACTCAAGAACAGTCACTGGGGGAGACTTCAGCTCTACCATGCTGTTCAGAAAAATCATGTGGAAGCTGGGGAAGGCTACTGCTCCTCAACTCCTGGCTGCCCTTTCTTTCCCAGGATGAATAGGGGAGGGAAGAAACACAGATTCCTGCATCTTTAAAATCTCGCTGGATAATAATGCAGCAAGGGGGCAAGACTGACAAGTGTGGTTTTAGATAGGAAGCAAACGCAGGCTTCAAAGAGCCTACAATATTTTTTAATTAATAAGGAATCAGTAGGAGCCAATTAAATCATGGCCATTCCAAATAGTGAGAATTGCTTTGCTCTTTCTCCTGTGCCACATGCACACAGTAGAGTCTTAAATTTGCCAGTTCGTCTTCTAAAAAAAAAAAAAAACCAAAAGATGCTTTGCACCCTCTCAATTTACTTTGCTATTCACAGTCATAAGTGACAGTTAAGAAGCAAAGAAAACTTCATTTCGTAAAGTTTAAGCTTTAGTTATGTGGGAAAAATTTTCATCAGCAATTTTAAAAAAAGCCTAGAGAAGGCCATATCACAATAACTAGGAAGAGAGAGATCCATCCTGGCTGTCCATACAAATCTAAGGTACATTTCTCTTTGCTTTACAGAGGAGCTAAATAGGTTCAGATCCAGTTCTTTGTGTTACTCTGTTGTCACATGAAGGCAAGGCATAGGCAAGAAAGCTTCAAACCTGGTAACTTTGTGGGAAATAATCTTCAATTAAGAAAATCAGATCTGTGACTCTGAGTAGAAGAAGGTGATATTTAATGCAGCAGCACATCTACTCTGAATCAAAAAAAAAATTTATAGCAATATGTTGCTTGGAGTTTATGACACTCAGATGAAAACACTTGCTAAAAGTAACCAAAGGATAAGAAATCTGCTATAAATGAATAATTTCTTTGTGCAAATTTATACTCATTACAATAATAGTCCCCCTGGGTGGCTCGTACCTAAAGTATGGCCCTACCAGGGACCATTTTCAGGCCAATGTCCAAGATAAACTTTCTTGCTTGCTATGACATCTAAATTCATCTATTCAGACTACCTAATATCCACTAAACTGCCTCTAAACTATTGCCATATGCTGTGAACGCAGAGAAAAAAATATTACATCTTACTTAAATATATATAGTGTGGCAACTGTCTCCTTCCTTGACTACATGAAAAGCCAGGGATGGCAGCTTTGGGGAACAGGTAGTCCCAGCTGATCACAGCTCAGTTTGGGAAAAGTCCATTTTACATATCTTCATGGACCTGTGCCTTTATTCCTTCCCTGTATTGCTCAGGACAAGAATTCAAGCTCATCAAGAAACTGGAATCCAAACCATAATTACTTTTTTTTTTTACCAATGTTTTCCAGCTTCTGAGATCTACAAAATACAAGCATTCCATCATCTCATCACTGAAGCTCTCTTGATCCCAAGATCCATACACCAAATGTTGCGAAGTAGCATCTCCTGCCCCAAATACAACACTGGAGCTGTTGACCCGAATATCATATTTACAAGCTATTTTCAAATTTATCTCCCCAATCACATGGCTACACCAAGACCTTCTGTCTCCCTTGCAGCTGCAGGTCTTCACTCCTCTCCTGTGGCATTGTTGTTTTGTGTTTTTGCCACCATCTGTGATAGGAGAACTGTTAAACAGGAAAATACTAAAAGAAGTGGGCTTTATAAGGGTTCATGGCCCTAAGACTTCTAAACACCTGCAGGTTCAGAAAATACAGATAGGCAAGAGCATTGTGTCGGGTACTCCACACAACCTCTGTGTCTACGTGCTGTGTACATTGCAGAAATATGTATACAGAAATATGTACTTTTGCTCACTACCCATAAATATGTAGTTGAGCTTCTTGGCACTCAAATAACTTGATGCCTTTCCTGCATCACATTCAGAAGATAGGCAGCTCAGGAAAAAAAAAAAACAAACCTATGTATTTCCAGGTTATGTACTCTGCTTCAACATGGCAATATTCTTGAAACAGTAAGCCGTAAAATATTCTATCAGTCAAATCATTCCCCCCCACATCTTTCCCAGGCAAACCTTGCCTGAATTCCTAAAAAGGAGAGCTTTCATTCATGCTACCTTCAAATAAATTCAGCCAATTCATTTGAATTGCTTTGGAGTGACTGGTTGTGCATCTCAATTCTGAAGTTCAGCTTTTCATTACCTCCCAAATTACATTTTGGACCCACTTTCATTCCGTGAAGGAATGACCATAACAGACACTCCCTTCAACCTTATCTGGGAACTTAGGAGCCACCCTTCTTTCCTCCACATTTTTGTTTTACCACCATTGAGTCACTTCTGCCTCCTTATTGCATTCTCCCATATTCTGTGTCTTTGCATTTCAGTTCTTACTCATATTTAATGGCAGGAAAATCAGGCCTTTTTTTCCAGGCTTTTGTTAACATACTACTGGATTCACCACTCCTCCTGCTCAGCCAAAAAAATCTGTGTGTTACCAGGCTTATGTTCCTACCTGTAATTCAGGTGCCTTTCATTTTAAAACACAGGTCACATGGAAGGGCTGGCTGGCTGTCAGCATTTTGTAAAGTCACGAGCTGCACTGCACTAGCAAAGTGACTGTCAAGACAAAAGCATTACAAGCTTAAATCTGCAAAGTGCAATAGAAAGGGGTTTATTTTAAAAAGGGAGTTTTAGATGCTATGTTCACATTGTTTTCCATTGCCTCAGAAAGTGCTGAGAACACCAGCAGAGATGGCTGTTGACTTTATTACATGTCTGGTAATTTCAGAGATACTTGCTGAGAATGTCCCCGCTTCTAATTGCCATCTTGATTTACATAATGGTATTCCTTTACCATCTTTACACATACTAATTAGCAGCCTTGGCCTATGCTTTTATATTTCACCAGTTTTCTTAAGAAAGTGAACATACTACATGGTAACAATTATTTTCTCTGGTCCCCCATTCCCCTAGGACACAGTTGCATCGTCATGTGTGTGGGCATAGCAAAAAGCTGACTCAAATGCTGCATCCTTTCTATTTCTCATTTGTTTTCCCTCAGGAAGCCTCAGTAACTTCCCATGATTTCTTGTCTTCTATTCTTAGTATCCTTCCTGTGAGGTAAAACACCAGTATCAAGGAGCAGGTATCTCCTGAACTAACAGTTTACCACAAACGTCCCATTTCTTTGCTGTTTCAGGAAGAAAGAAGTGGTAGAAATTGGAACTATGCCAACTTGAGCAATATTCACAGTAAATGTCTTTTTAAAAAAAAGAGCACTAAAGGCTGCTGACTGCAGAATTTTATTTTTTTCAAAGGCTGCTGCCAAGCTGGCAGTGGAAAAAGTCCCTCTTGCTCGCTCAGATGCACACTCAAAGCCTCAAAAGATGAGGTGACTAAGCTGCCTGTTCTCCATTTCAGGCCTCCACTTTTGGATCTTTCTGGCCTTTACCAGAATCATTTCCAGATGAAAAATTAGTCATTTTACAGAAGAAGGAAAAAAAAAACCACCATAGGCATCCTTAAGGCATTCAACAATTTTGTACATTGCTTTCTATACACCCCTGAAGTGATTATGACTTTGTGTGACATTTTCATGTCTTTCTACTGGGAAAGACTAGGCAAAATATTTTCTCACTGACATTCAATTTCCCTTCTTGACCCGGAACAGATTTGGTTATATGAATTCTGCAAGAAGGTGACCTGCTGCTGCAACGTGCACCACTATGATGGTGGCAACAGGAGCTCTGGAACATCTTCATTAGAGTCAGCAATGAAGAGTTTTAATAATTGTGATACAAAACAGAATAAAGCGACCAGTGCACTTTCCCATTTATTTTTGTATGACTTTAGTTGAATCTGCTTCTTAGGAAAATTAAAAAGCTCTTTGTGATAGGGATTATCTCCATTACAAGGCTTAGCAGTGAAGCAGTTAACCATGTTGGTTTCTACACTGCTATATTTAAGTTTCAGAGTTAACATCCTTCTGAAACAAATAGGGCTGATTATTCTTTATAGAACAAATTTTTCTTATGCTGCAGACTGAGGTATTGTCTACATTAAGAACATTTGCACCATTATAACTACCCTAATTTTAGTCACATCAATCCCACTCCTTGATGTAGACGAATGGTACCTAACCACATCAGAGAAAGCATTATTTTATGGCTCTGCAGGCTGCTCACATGAGGCATTTTCAACAAAGAACAATGGAGTTCCATTAGCACAAAGTTTCCCAAATGGGGAAAGATGATATTACCTCAGTTTGCATTTTAAAGATTGTATTTCAAACAAAGTGTTAAATATTATTTTAAAGAAAAGAAAATAATAATTAAATAAATAATTTAAAAAAAAAGAAAAAAAAACC
>NW_008610245.1:0-2280 GCF_000691845.1 Merops nubicus
TGGCCTCCGCCTGCGACCCCGCCACGGGAGCGTGCCTCTGCCAGCGCTTCGCCGCCGGCCGACGCTGTGAGACGTGCGCCGTACGTACTCGGGTCTGCTCTTACCGCTGCGGGCGTTCCTACAAGTCTCCTCTCCCACCTCCCACCTTCTCATCACCAGAAAAGCAAACAATTCATCAAAATTCATAACAATTTTACAGCTATATGCTGCTATTTTGCATTGACACATCTGGTTCGTTTTTACTGCTTGCGAACATTTGTGCAATCAAATTGCACTAGGAAGAGCACTGCCAGGAAAGAAAAGAAATGCAGAATCGTGTCCTCAGGCCATCTTTGCTGCTCACAGAGCAACTTGCACAAATGGGTAAATATCTGGCTCTTCTTGCAGTGACTGAGCACCCCTGCAATCTGGTGAGAGAAGCAATTTCCCATGACCAAGCACAGGCAGCAGCACAGTAGTGCTCCAAAGCATCGTTCAGGCAGGGGAATAAGTTCTTTTGTGCTTCACATAGTTAGATATTTGGCATTAAAAGTCTTTCTCAGAATTGCAGAATGGTAGGGGTTTTAAGGGACTTTTAGGGATCTCCTAACCCAACCCACCTGCAGGTTCACCTAGAGCAGTTTGCACAGGAACACATCCAGGAGGGTTTTGAAAGTCTCCAGGGAAGGAGACTCCACAACATCTCTGGGGAGCTAGTTCCAGTGGTCACTCACACTCACTTTCTTTTTCTCCCAGGTAGGATACTGGGGTCTTGGCAACAGCTTGTATGGCTGCTCTCCATGTGACTGTGATATTGGTGGATCCCAGAATAACTTGTAAGTTACTGTTCTTCAGTTCTTTCTTGGTTTTAACTTTTATAAACTCTTAGGCTATATTAGCTTAATAGACTTTCAGTACAAATGGGAAAATAGACTGTAGATGTAATTTCATTATATATAAACAGTGTAAAGTTGGGTTGGGATCTTGGAAATTTATTTGTGATAAGGTGATTTACCTTTTTCCTTTGAAGCCAATTTTGAATCAGCTTAAGCAAAGGGGTTTTTTTTAATATAAAATATAAACTGTATGGCTTGAGAGAACCAGAGGCCCTAAGATTAGTAGAAATTAGAAGTAAGTTAGAGGTGACATTTTTAACTTAGCTTCCTACCTCCACTTTAAAAGCTAGAAATATCTTAAGTTTTCCTGAGCTACTGGCTCCCATTCAAAATACATAAGTTCAGAAGCAAGCTTGGTTTCAGTTGAGCTCCTACAGAAGACTGTTGGGCAGGAGTCTTTACTACTACTGTTAGACTTCAGACACAGACTTCACACATAGCCCAGTGCTGTACAGCAGTTCCTTGTGAGAGGGTAAGTCAAAGCTAGTAATCATCTGATGTGTTTCATAAGAGTGTGAAGTATATGAAAACTACCATATTGCTTCAAATCAGAGGTCCTCCTGGTCTCATGTCCTGCCTCCAAAATTAAAGAATAATTAAGAATAGTGATAGATGCTCAGGAAACAAAAGGTTCTATGCTTCAGATGTGGAATGGACAGAGAAAGACAAAGCATGTGATGTCTCCTAAGGCATGAAAAAGTAGCACTGAATAAATCCAGCATCAGCAACAGCAGGGGTGGGTGGTAGGAAGAAGTTTAATAGGGGAAGGGATCTGACAATGGAAGAAACAAATCAACGCTGAAACAAGGATGGATCTGAGCTGCTCTGGTGCTGTGTGGACCCAGCCTGCCTCAGTTTGTTGTTGTCCCTTTGCCAATTCTTACCCTAGGTGCTCACCAAAGGACGGTCAGTGCAAGTGTCTTCCCAACATCGTGAGCCGCCAGTGTAACGAGCCAGCCCCAGGCTACTTCTTTTTACCCCTGGATTATTATATTTATGAAGCTGAGGATGCAAAGCCCCTTCCTGGCTCTGCACCCTTGGTACGTAGTTGGCTTTTTAGGCATTGTTCTGAGAGGAGGTACGTGTGGTGATGGCACAGGAACCAAGGCTAAGGAGAAGAACTCTTGTCTGGGGGGCAGCTGGATCAGGTCTTTGGCAGGATGCCAAAAAGCAAGTCCCTTGCCTGTCCACAGTTCATCCTTGTCTGTCATGGACATGACTGGCTGTTACCACAGGATAGTCACTACAGCACGGTGTGACCTGCAGGGCTGTCCACTCTGCTCCCCCAGTGTGGGCTGGTCTAGCATGAATTAGAGAAATTAACTTAATTACCTAAATTAGACGAAAGTGTTTGAATTGCCAACAGCTGTCATGAATGATTCTGGGAATCTCCAACAGGGAAAGA
>NW_008610245.1:2311-7548 GCF_000691845.1 Merops nubicus
CTCTGCTTCATTGGACTCATTCCTCCTGCATTATATAATGGCACAGGTTGTAGCCCAGTTTCCTCAAGAATTTGGTATCCATCTATAATGTTTTTAGAAAAATTAAATTCTTTTTCCCCCCACTCAACACGGGGGTAGTTGTTCCCCATACAGAATACAAGACTGGAATGCATCCCTTCTGTTGCCTGTTTTTACTAACATTTCTTCTCCAATGTGTTGTCCAGAGCTATAGTGAAGGAATAATAAAAAAATGTTTATTTGCAGGTCACATCCACAAATATTTAGCTATACTCACAACCAGTAATCATCCTACAGTCTAATAATTAAATAGAAAACAGATGTCTGGGACATAGCTTATGAGAGGAAGTGCAAGTTAATTTTAAGGGAGTGAGTGAAAAGGGCTTCCAGCAGCTGTTGGGCCATAGTTTAGAGTTTCACCCAGTAGAGAATAGAGTTTGTTTTAAGAATGTGAATTTTCATCTAGATGCTTATCCATCCTTCAAGATACTGCTTCTCCTCTCTCATTTTTTCACAGGTTAAACCAAGCACACTTCCAAGGTGTGACATCTACTTCCAGAAGCGAGGTTATGAGTTCATGATTGAAAACGGAAAGATTGTATTAAACAGGAGCAAGAAACGAAGTGTAAGAAGATCTGGACTGGAACAGGTAAATTGGTACCTGAATAGCTCCTTAAGATTACACTCCATACTAAAATTTTAGTTTGCAACAGAGCACAAGGAAGTGTCTGAGCACGTGAGATTTGCAGTCCTAGATGTTACAATCCTGACACAAATGAAATCAATTTTTTTGATGACGCAATTGGGCTGGACATTTTATATCACACCAACAGGTTTTCCCTGCCATGTTCAGTGCCATTGTAGACTCATATTCAACTAACTGTTTAGAAGTTAATTTAGAAGCCCCCATGAAAGGTAACATCTTTTTTGTTGTTGTTTTGCTTGCAGGATATTTCCAATATTTTCCATTTTCCAACAAGTTTACCAAGGCATTAACATGGTACCTACTGCATTTAAATGCTGTGAGCTTGGTCATTTTAAGTATTGATATTTATTTATTCCGTTTATAATTAAGAGTCCAGCCATGTTTGAACTCAAGCTTGATCTGTTTACAGTTTGTGATGTGAATGCTTGGAGATGCCAAATATACTGACAGGAATGGATTATTCTAGTCCCTCTCATTGCTGTTGCTGCAAAGCTGTAGGAAGCTTTTCTTTATATGTGATCCTACTTTTGGGAGAGCTCTTAGATTGTCAGTCTCAAGCTTGTTCAGAAACAAGCAAGGCTGACTGATGGCCAAAATAAGTAAACAACACGGCAGAAATATTTCCTTTCTTTTTTCTGAGTTTGGCTTTTCGTGCTTTGGCTCTGTGTGTGTTGAAAATGTCAGTGTCTTTGCAGGCTGCGGTGCCGCTTGGGCAGGGCGCGGCCGTGAGGGTGGCCTTCAGGCAGCCTGCTGCTGGTCGGTCTGTCACGTGGACGGGAGCCGGCTTCGCCCGCGTGCCCAGCGGGGCTGGGCTGAGCTTTGCCATCAGCAACGTTCCCTTTGCCATGGACTTTGACATCACCATTCGTTATGAGCCTGAGGTACTTGTGATGTCTTGTGTATCTTGTGCTAGGTGCAGGGTCTATTTTGTCAATAACAGGATGCAGCACCTTGTCCCACTCTTTATAATTTTTTTTTTTTTCATTTTCATAGAATCACAGAATGTCTTAGGTTGGAAGGGACTCTGGAGATCATCTAATCCAACCTCCCTGCTATGGGCAGGAGCACCTCTCAACTAGACTATGTTGTTCAAGGCCTTATCCAGCCTGGCCTTGAACACCTCCAGGCAGGGGGCACCCACAGTCTCTCTGGGCAATCCATTCCAGAGTCTCACCACCCTCATACTGAAGAACTTCTTCCAAAGAACTAGTCTAAACCTATTATCATCCTTATCAGCCAAGTAACATGCCTTTCACTGATCCCCTTAACCCTTTCCACTCAAATCTGAATAATCAGTATGACAAGTGTTTTCTAAACATCAGCCAAGATTTCATCCTTTGGAGTTCCTCTTTTGGTACCTTTGCTTGGACCTGATTCATGTTGACAAATCAGATATGCAAAATGCAGTTCCTTTTAGATGGGCATCCTATATTTCTAGATGGTGTTTCTGGGCAGAAAAATGTGCACAGGCAGGAGTGATCTGAGTAGATACTTACCAAGGGGTTTTTTAAACATCCAGCTTCCCAGTTGCTCCAACTGAGCCCTGAGATGTGTGAAAATTGTAGGAAAAAATAGCCAGTCTTATTTTTTGCCTGGACAAAGTTCTTAATGAAGATATGTCTAGGGAAATCTGTTAACCCAAATCTGGTTAAACCCAAGTCTGCACCCACATCTTCAAAAGCACAGGCCAGGGTTTTATTTGTACCAGTATTTGTACATGCCTTGCTCTTCAGCTTTGAAGCTCTCTGGGATAATCCCACCACTCAAGATCCTCCTTCTGTCTATTGTGTTCTGTTCTCTTACTGACATTCTGAGGCAAACAAAACTCCCAGTGTCTTAAAACACAAGAACAATTTTGTAGTGGGCTGGTTTGATGTGGCTTTTTCCTCCTAAGGGTAAGATGAAACAGTTGAATTTTTTATTACAAAGTCTTTTAAGTTTGTTATTCCTTAATAGATGTGAGAGGAGGCAGATAATAAAGTATATCTCTGGGACAATACTGTGCTAAGAAAGGAAACAACTCCAATGACTTTAACAGAGCTGTTTCCATTTGCACCAGCTGAGGTCCCTTTTCCATCACTGCTGTTCAATTAGCCATTGCAAATGTAATGCATTTTTCACAAATAACATTATTTTTTTAGTCCAGTAAAGAACAAAGAGAAAATATGTTTTGTCGCTGCCGTGCACAATTGTTCCAGTGGCTTTCGTTCACCCTGGCAAAGAGAAGGTGGGTTTTTCAGAGGTGAAAATGATATTTTTTGTCCTTTCTTTACAGTCCTTGGAAGACTGGCTAGCAAGTGTTACTGTCCAGCCTGCTGGTATTTTGTCTAGTCAATACTGCAAAAACAAGGGCCTTCCACAGGAGCCACACACATTGCCTCTCCCAGCTACAAAGAGGTCTGACTATTCCTGTCCTTTTGCCTGTAGGTTTTCTTTGTGCAAATCTTTTACTGAAGCACTGCAGAGCGATAAATGTGTGGGAAAGTGGGAATATTAGAAACATGTGTGACCTTTCCTGTTGCTGTCACACAACAATACCACGGAGGCTCTAAGAAGAGTCTGATGCTCCAGCATAGCAAAGGTTTGCCCAAGCCAGGAGAGCAGCCTGAGATCCGGCTGGGGTTAGTTTTTGCTTTGGAGAAGATCCAGCTGTGGCTATTTCAGTATAGAAAGGAAATACTGACTTAAAGTTGCAGTCCTAGACTATTTTCAAAACCAGCTTTTCAGCCTGGACCTATGTAAATAACAGAGTGGCCCCAAGAGCACCTCTTGCAAGAGCAACAAGCAGGAGGAACTGGAGGCCATCGTGCAGCAATAAAACTATAATGTAGATGCCATCATGGAAATGTGGTGGGATGATTCTTAGGACTGGAGTACTGCAGTTGATGGCTACCAACTCTTCAGAAGGGACAGGTGAGGAAGGTGAGGGTGACCCTCTGTGTCAGGGAGGGATATGACTATTTACTGCTTAATAATGGTGGTGACAGGGTTGAGTGTATATGGGTAAGAGTTAAGGGGAAGGCCAGAAAGGCAAATATTGTGGTGGGAGTCTGTTAGAGACCACCCAATCAGGATCGTGAGATTGTTGAAATACTCTACAAGCAGCTGGGAGAGGTTTAGAGGTTTTGAGTTCACTCCCTCTTGTTCTTGTGGGGGACTTCAACTTCCCAGATGTGTGCTGGGAACATAACACAGCAGTGAGGGAACGGTCACAGAGGTTCCTACAGTGTGTATAAGGTAACTTTCTGATGCAGCTGCTGAAGAAGCCAACTAGAGAAGGTGCCCTCTTAAACCTGCTGCTTGTGGACCAAGAGGGACTTGTAGGAGATGTAACAGTTAGTGGCTGTCTTGGGCTTAGTGATCATAAAATAACAGTTTTCTATTCTTAGAGGAGCAACGAGAGGGGCTAGTAGAGCTGCCACCTCAGCCTTTCTTAGGGCAGACTTTTGCCTCTTCAAGAGGCTGATTAGCAGTGTCTCTTGGGAGGCCATCCTAAAAGGCAAAGGAGTCCAGAAAGACCAGGCAGACTTCAAGAGTGAAATCTTAAAGGATCAGGAAAAGGCCATCCCCATGTCCCAAGCAGGCAGGGAAGAAGACTGGCCTGGATGAATAGAGAGCTTTGGCTGGAAGTCAGGAACAAAAGGAGAGTCTATAGTCTTCGGAAAAGGGGGAAGGCCACTTAGGAGGGCTACAAGGATGTGGTGAGAATATGTACGGAGAAAATCAGAAGGGCCAAAGCCCAACCAGAGCTTAATCTGGACATTGCTGTAAAGGATAACAAACAATGGTTCTATAAATAGATTAACAATAAAAGGAGGATTAGGGAGAATCTTTAGCCTTTAGTTGATGCAGGGGGAAACATAGTGACTGAGGACAAGGAAAAGGCTGAGGTACTGCATGCCTTCCTTGCCTCAGTCTTTAATAGCAGAACTAGCTGTTTGTGGGATAGCCAGCCCCTGGAGCTGGAAGGCAGAGATGGGGATGCGGCCTCCATAATACAAGAGGAAATGGTGGTTAGTGATCTTCTGCATCACCTAGACATACACGGATCTATGGGGCCAGAGGGGTTACATCCGAGGGTGCTAAAGGAGTTGGCTGATGAGCTTTCTAAGCCACTCTTTATGGTTTACCAGAAGTCCTAGCTAACTGGGGAGGTGCCAATGGACTGGAGACTGGCTAATGTGACACCCATTTACAAGAAGGGCAGGAAGGAGATTCCCGGGAACTACAGATCTGTCAGTCTGACCCCAGTGCCAGGAAAAGTCACGGAGCAGATCATCTTAAGTGCCATAATGCAACATTTACAGGGTAACCAGGCCATCAGGCCCAGTCAGCACAGGTTCATGAAGGTCAGGCCCTGCTTAACAAACCTCATCTCCTTTTATGACAAGGTGACCTGCTTGGTGGATGAGGGGAAGGCTGTAGATGTTGTTTATCTTGCCTTCAGTAAGGCCTTTGCTTCTGTGCCCCACGGCATTCCCCTCAAACAGCCGGCTGCCCTGGGCCTGGCTGG
>NW_008610246.1:0-445 GCF_000691845.1 Merops nubicus
GTCTCACCGCCTGGCTCTTGCAGCCGTTCACCTGGTCCCCAGTGAAGCCGGGCTTGCAAGCGCCGCACTTGTAGGATCCCTGCGGGAAAGAGCAGCGGGGGCTGGAGACCCTGGGCAGGGAGCTCTGGGAGGGCTGTGCAGGGAGCAGAGACCCCGGCCTGGAGAGGGGAGACCCGCGGGAGGCTCCCCAGGGGTGCTCCCCAGAGAGGGTCTCCAGGGATGCTCCCCAGGGGTGCTCCCCAGGGATAATCTCCAGGGGTGCTCCCCAGGGATGCTCTCCAGGGATGCTCCCCAGGGCTGGTCCCCAGGGAGGCTCCCCAGGGATATTCCTCAGGGATGCTCTCCAGGGGTGCTCTCCAGGGCTGGTCCCCAGGGATGCTCCCCAGGGATGATCCCCAGGGATGCTCTCCAGGGGTGCTACCCAGGGGTGCTCTCCGGCGATGGT
>NW_008610246.1:520-17176 GCF_000691845.1 Merops nubicus
CCCAGGGCTGGTCCCCAGGGATGCTCCCCAGGGCTGGTCCCCAGGGCTGGTCCCCAGGGGTGCTCCCCAGGGGTGCTCACCCGCGTGTTGATGCAGATGGAGTTGGGGACACAGTTCCTGGCAGCGCCCGTCTCGCATTCATTGATGTCGGTGCAAACCTGCCCAGAGGAGCAAAGGGGCATTGGCCTCACTCTTCAGCAGACACCACGGCAGCTTACAGGGTTGGGGCATCACCAGGTGCTGATGCAAAGCCCCCGACACATCTTACTAGGAGCCACAGCTCCAAGTTCTCCTTCAGACAAGCTGGAGCCAGAGCCCAGCGGTGCTGCTGAGCATCACTGAAGGTCACTCAGCCTCCTCCAGGCTATGCAGCCCCAGCTCCCTCAGCTGCTCCTCACCAGCCATGTTCCCCAGGCCCTTCACCAGCTTCATGGCCCTTCTCTGGATCCACTCCAGCCCCTCAATGTCCTTCTCATCCTGTGGTGCCCAACACGTACCCCATTGCTCGAGCTGTGGCCTCCCCAGTGCTGATCCCTGCCCTCCTCCTGCTGGCCACACCAGTGCTGACCCAGGCCAGGATGCTGGTGGCCACCTTGGGCACACGCTGGTTCACATTCAGCCACCCGTCCACCAACACCCCCAGGTCCTTCTCTGCCTGGCAGCTTTCCAGCCACTCCTCCCCAGGGAGCACTGCCTGGGGTTGTGGTGACCTCCTCCCATGGCATCAGCCTTCCCACCCACGCCCAGCCACCCTGTATTGCCCTCCCACCGCTGTGCAGGCTGAGACCTTTGGGTCACAATTAGAGGGGAAAGGAGTTAACAGCTTCTGAAGGAGACAGAGAAGTTTTTGGGCCTTACCTGTTTGTTGGCCCTGGCATAAGCCAGTCCCACCCCTTCGACCCTCTGGCCGGTGAAGCCGGGGGGGCAGGGGTCGCAGCGGAACCCGGGGGAGGTGTTGATGCACTGGACCTTGGGGAAGCAGGGGTTGGCATTGCACTGGAAGGGAAGGAGGTTGTGAGAAGGGTGAGGAAGGCTCAGCCCAGCCAGCTCAGGAGGCAGCTCCCAACGTGGGGCACTGCTGGGTCACGTCCAGCCATTGTACTGGGGGTTTTTAGAGAGTAAAACAAACAGGCATAAGAAGCTCCTGGCTTCCCTCAAGTGGAACATGCAGCTTCCCCACCTCCCTTTTCTCCCAGGTTCCAATATGTGCAGACCAGTGAAACAAATCCACTTGCAGGACTAATTCTTCCTGGGTGACATCGGCCCAGGCAGAGCTGCCTTCCCTTCACACTTCCCTCCAGCCTCGGAGCCCAGAGCACTGCACCACTCCTTCCACTGGGTTGGAGTCTGTTATTTTCACTGCCTTAAGACACTTTGAGTTGCTGGCTGGAGTAATCAGCGAGCACAGGGCCATGGTTTGGGAACCAGAGAACAAAGGAGCCTCATGGACACACAGAACTAATGGCTGATAAAGCCTTGCATGGGCACAGAGTAAACTTGACAGAATGCCACACTTTCTAAAAAAATAATAAAATGAAGCAGTATCTGCCCAGGGAGGTTTGATTTAAAGGCAGAATTGAAGCAACATGAGCAGTGTGCTAAGATTTATTGTACAAAGGACTCCTTGGGAAGCACTTGATTCTATTCCACACATCATAAATCTTATCTCTAACAACTCATCAGCCATTAGCTCGAAAGATTGCAAGACCAAAAGGGACCGTTCTGGTCTTCCAAACTCACCTTCCTGTGTGGTAGAAACCAAAAGATTTATTGTCTTTGAGGCTCTGTGTGTTTTGGGAAGGAATTCCTGCCTAGACTGGACACAAACCCACCCCCGAGCAGAGCTAAGGGAGCGTGAGACACGGCGTCCCTTCCAAGGAAAGGCTGTTTCTGTGCAACTCCAGCTCCGAGGGGAATCCCAGGACTTTATCCCCAGCAGGCCAAGCCCAGGCAGAGCCAGGCAGCTCTGGAAGGCCCAGCCCTGCTGGGCTCCTACCTCGTTGATGTCGGTGCAGTGGGAGCCGTTGCCCGAGTAGCCCGGGGGGCAGGGGCCGCAGCGGAAGCCGGTGCCGCTCTGGGTGCAGGTCACCCCGGGGAAGCAGGGGTTGGGGACACAGCCCTTCAGCTGGGTCACCGTGATGAGCGGGCCCGTCGCCTCCGTGTGCATGCCTGCAGGATGAGAGGGGTGCTCAGGACAGAGGGGTACAGCCCCGGGTTGGCAGCAGGGGGTTCCCAGGCAGGAGATCTCCTCGCTGCCCTTCTGAGTCGTGAAGTGGGAAAAGAACGCCAAGAGCATCAGGTCCAACCTCCACCCAACGCTCCTGTGACCACTAAACCGTGTCCCCAAGTGCCACATCTAGGTGGTTTTTTAACCCCTCCAGGGATGGGAATTCCAGCACCTCCCTGGGCAGCCTGGGCCAACCCCTCACCAGTCTGCCAGGGAAGAAATTCTCCCTAATATCCAACCAAAACCTCTCCGGGTACAACCTGAGCCCACTTCCTCTTATCCTATTGCTGGTCACTTGGGAGAAGAGACCAACCCCCACCTCATTCCAACCTCCTTTTGGGGAGTTGTAGGAACAAATAAGGTCTCCCCTCAGCCTCCTCTTCTCCAGATTAAACCATCCCAGTTCCTGAGGGCTGAGCAGTTGTAGCTCTGTTTTGTAAATGCAGCCAGAAGCAGCAATCTGACAGATTTCTGAGTCAGAGCAGGCAAAAAATAAATAAGAAACCCCAGAAGCCTCAGCTCCCAAAGCTCTTGTGCCACCATCCATGTTGGAGGAATGCCCTTGGCTTTGGAATTCCACAGAGATCAGTTCTCTCTGGGGTTCCTCTGCAGCTTCACCTCACCGGGGGTACCGACCCAGCAGAACCACAGGGGATTGAATCTGGGAAGCACTGTGGAGGTGTTGGCAGCCAAAACCTGTGCTGTCAAACAGGTCAGCAGGGTTTGCAGCAGGAAAGCACTCACAGCAGGCTCTCCTGCCACACATCACATGCTACCTGTTCTCTCCACAGGGCTAGGAAACCTCCCTGCACCCTGGCAGGTGAGAAATCACTCTGTTATTCAGGCATCCATCACTCCCAGGCTGGAATACAGCAATTCTACCTAAGCAGATGTGTAGGAAACTCTAACCTGTATAAAATGCTACTGAAGTCCTGCTCAGCAGCACCCTGAACAAACTGAGCCTGTCCCCACCCTGCTACCCACCAGCTTCCCTTCGAGAAGGGAAATTTCCTGTCAGCCAAATGCCAGGGTCTTGTCCTCATCCTCATGACCTGACCCCCAGCACGAGAGAATTTGCAAAATTAATCTCTATGGGATGCAAAACTTCTCTGAGGCCAACTCAGCCTTGTGAATAAACTTTCCCAGCATCCAGGATGGTCACAAGTCTCCCACACCCGATACTCTAATTGGCAAGGACCCTTTTTGCTCCTGCTTTCTCCAGCTTAAAAACCTGACATAAAAGAAAGAAAACAAGACAAAGACCAAGACCAGCAGCAGCAAAATCTTCACTACAAACAAGACCTCCTCTCTTCGTGCTGCTCTTCCTGAGCAATAATGAGAGAAGCACACGACTGCCCTGAGTCACGTTGTTCAAGGCATGACTAAAAGAGGCTCAGACTGTGCAGTGAGGAGCACATAAAGCAGAATAGCAAGTGGGGAAGGCAGAAATCAAGTAACAGGGAGAAAGTTCAGGACAGTTTTATGAGCAAATTATTAAACTGATGGCTGTGAATGAATGCACTTCTGCAGTGCAGGTCCCAGAAGCTTTGGCTAATCTCTTTTCCAGCAGAAGGAGAAGCTCTCCAAAGGCAGAAATGGTTCTTGCTCCACCCTTTGAGTGGACTGGCAAATAACAGCACCTCCAAGAACCACACTTCCAGCAAAGCCAGATATACTGGAAGGAAGCTCCAGTCTAGAAAAAAAAATCATTATTGGGGAGCAGAGGGCAAGATTTCTCTGGGAAAATTTACAATCCTCTTTCCCAAATCCTCTGTAAACAAGCTCTTTGCTTGGATGGTGGCAGCACTAGGATGGAAGGAGTAACGGAGCAATGCCTCTTGGGGGTGATGTTCTCTTCCACTTGCAGCTCAGGAGGAGCCAGCTCTGTACCCCAGGGTACCAGTGTGCACTCCCAGGCAAGCCTGGGCTGCGGGCTGGGCTGGCAGGAGCTGTGCTGGGCAGCTCTCTGCAGCAGAACGGGGCTGCCCTGAGCAGAAGAACAGCTCGGTGTGGCAGGAAAGCACCAACAGAGCCTGTTGCAGAAGCAGTGGGAGGAAGGGGCTTTGCTGCAAGGAGAGGTGAGCTTTTTAAGGCTACTTCTGCACCCCATGCTTGGGAAAGGGGTGATGGCTTCAGCTGCTGTGGAACCATGAGAGAAGGCTGAGACACTGGTCCCTGAGTGCAGAATGGTGCTGGGGGGGAAAGCATCACTCCTATGGAGTATTAGCTTTGGGGAGATGGTCCCAGGTAGCATTTTACTACTTGTTTGGTAGGAAGGACCCGGGGGAGGCAGCTGAACATGGGACTCAGCTCAGTAACTCACCACAGGCATCACACTCCATGACTGTGTTCTTCAGGAATGTTATCTCCTTGATCTAGAAGAAAACCAGAACCACCACTTAGCCCAAGGGTGAGCTTTGCTCCCACACAAACTAACAACCCAGAAAACAGGGTGTCTGAGGCTGCACAGCTGCTTACAAGCAAGTTCCCTCTTACCCCAGAGTCTACGCTGAGGATTTTTTGGATGCTGAGGTGGCTTCTTTTCCTTGCTGTCACCCTCTCCCTGCCTAGAGTTCCTACAGGCTGACTCCATAACACTGTTCTGTCAGAGCTGCAGAAACACTTGACTTAAATACACAGGAACAAGTGTCATAGAAAAAGAGAAATCTACTTTATTTGGGTCTTCTGCTCTAGGAGACACTGACCCAGCAATCCCAGAGAGCTGCTTTATCTGCAGTCCAGGCCCTCCATAAGCCAAGTCTGGAGGAGGTTCCCCTGTGAGCCACTTTTGCAGATAATATGAATAATCTTGGACATTGCTTATGCCACCCTGTGGCCCTAGTGCCCTCACCATGAGGATATTTAGGATCTGTTCAGGGAAGCTCCTCCCTCCAGACTTCCTCTGATCTTCTCCAGGGTCCTATCCCTTCAGGTGTGCTTCAGTAAAGGGGTGGCCTCTAGCATCAGCAGTGCAAAGATGCTGTTGCTCTGGTGAAGAAAGGACCATGGGACAGGCACTAGTGGGCTTGCTGGTCTCAAACTAACATTTATATGGCTCTCTAGCATCTTAGGTAGCAACCCCAGCAGACTTCTATCCTACAAAAGCCTTCCTGGCTTCTACAACTGATGCTCTGGGTCACCCTTCAACACCCTGTGGGCTTTGTTTCCATGATGATAAAATCATTTCACTTTGACAAAAGCTTCTGCTGATGTCTCTGTGCCAGCTCCCAGGTACAGGAACAAGCTTTCAGTCCAGGTTAGATTCTCTCTTCCCTCCAGTGCAGCCTGGGGTCATGTATTTTGATTAGTTAATGCAGAGATGGATCTAACCCAAATCCCCAGAGACTACCAAACGCAGAGCTGGATCTGACCCAAATCCCCAGAACCCTCCCACTAGAGGTGGGTGATGGGGAACTCAGAGCACTGCTAATATCAGTGCTCCCTTTGTGCCAAGAATCCTCCAGCCTTTGGCTGGGGAGAGTATCTGGCCTTTTATTGTTGTGCCTTTTGCCATTCTGATTGCCAACATCTCAAGATGCTGAATCAAGGGAACATCAGTTTTAGGAAATCCTTGCACAGATTAAGGAGTTATGAACTGCCACCTTGGCTCCCTACTTGTTTAGGCTGGTTTGTTTTCTGAGGAGGAGTTTTCTTGAAAGCACTGTTGAGAAGGTGACCATGGATTAGAATTAAAAAAAAAGGAGGTGGCAAGAGGAAAGAAAGAACAAATAGAAAACCTGCATGGAGCAGCAGTGCTGAGCTGGAAGGGAGCACTGGAAATCATCACTCGAGGCTGCCAGGAACCATGTCTGACCTGGTTCCTAGTAAACACTGGGTATTTATGCAGCAGCCTGAAATGTGAGAGGAACTCAAGGCAGCAGATGTTTTTGCAGATCAGAGGCCGCCCAGTTTGCCCTGGCATGGAGACCTGTCTGCCAGTCCAATTATCTGGCAGGGAGGGGCTGCTGCCCTCACCTCCCCCAGCGCAGAGAGGGAGAATGGAACCTTTTTCTAGACTTAAAAGAGAGTGGACCAGAGAAACCACCAACTCCTCGTTAAAACGGGAAAAGATCTAAGCACCCAAGAAGTGCTGGAGCCAGAAAGCCTTAGGATTAAAACAACCAGGGGAAAAAAAAATACAGAGCTTGTTTATTCTCCATATGGCTTTCCTTTCCAGGACCCTGAAAGGTCTCATCCGCCTTCCAAGTTTGGACTCTCCACTGATTCCATGGGCCCACAAAACCCAGGAAAAAGTGACTTGTTTTTCCAGTTGAATATATACCCACTGCCTGTGTGTGTGTCTTTTGTGAGAGTTCATTCTCCATGTATGCTGTTTTTCAGCAGAAAACAGTTCTCAGCAGCAGAATTTGGCGTGCAAACGAATCTGCTTCATCTCAGAATTATCAGTCTGATGGTGGGACCAGCTCTTGCCTGGGGGCAATAACCCTACTGCTCGTTTTGCTGCACAAAAAGCAGCCCCACAACTCCAGAACTCAGGGCAGGGGGCTCAGAGAGCTCCTTTGTGCAGCCTGTAAGGAACCAGGGCCCTCATTTCCTCACCTACCTGCTGCTTCAGCAAGTCTCGAACTTCCATCAGCACACGGTTGGTTTCTCTCATCTCTTCCAGCATTTCTGGCCCAACTTCAACTCCTAAAAAAACCCCAAAGTGGTTGGGAAAAAGCCACAGCGGAGCCATTAGCAGTACAAATGAATTGATATTAACTTCAGCTCGAAGATATGTATTAAAAGATCTATATTAGAGGCACAGGCTCCTCCACACCAGCCTCTGCCAGCTCCTGGCTGGAATTTTGCTGGAATTAACGTTGACTTGCAGGCAGGGTGGAGTTTGCTCTGGGCAGGGCAGAGGGTGAGAATCAGCAGTGCCTGTCAGGCAGGTAACAGCTACTACCCCCTGGCAAACCCCCGGGGCTGGCAGGCTGGCAGCTGTGGGAGCTGTGAGCCTGGCGTGGTCTCTGCAGTTCACACACAGGAAGGAACTGGCTGCCAAAAGAAGCAAATGAATAATTCAGGGCTGTGGAAGCTGCTCTGAAGGGCACTGCTGCAGTCAAGACTCTTTGCTGAGTCCATCCCAAACGTGCTGCCAAGCACTGAACGTGGAAAACCAGCACATCAGCCGTCGCCTCGCCTGCTCTCAAGGTACAGAAGGTTTCTTTTGCTGGAGAAGGGGTTTTTTTTTGGGTAGCAGTAGTTTCAATTTGCCTTCTAGTGGCTTTGGGACAGAAAGGAGACATCTCATCCATGCAACACTGCAAAATCCTGTTTGAGCTGTGCTGAACAGAGGATGCAAATCACCTCACGAGGTCATCTAGGGTATATTAAGGTGACCTTTCCACCCCATCTGCTAGATTCTGGGCTTGCTTAGTCCTCTGAGCATGAGAATCAAGTCTACACTCCAGCCTCACTCCAGAAGAATGAATGGAAGTAGCTCATTGTTTCTAGAGTTAGGTAAATTCTAAGAAAATTTGGACCACTTAATTGGGCAAAAAGTTGAACTCTGGTATTCTCCTGCCTGCCAGCTGAAGGTACAACCCCATTTCTCTGTTTTTTTTCTAGATTAAGTGGTCCTCTATCAGAAGTCACACCTTGCCTGCAGTGTAAGCAAGGGGAAAATGAGCTGGGCTCAGGGGTCTGCCTCCCTGAGCGTGCAGAATCTGCCAGCACCAAAGGCAGGATGTGATCCCCTGCTGCTGACAGCACAACTTCAGCATTCTCAGGTGCTGGCTGAGCCTGAAAAGCCTCACAGGTCTTCCCCACACACAACCAAAATTCAGTATTTATGACTATTTGTAGCCTCCCCAATACATTTTGGTTTGGGAATTCAATTGAAAGGACTACAAACGGGTCATTCTAAGACAGAAAGACTGAATTAAAGTGATGTTTCTTATTTTATTGAAAACAAGGAGCTTGCACATCATTTCTAACTTCAAACAGAGGTTTTGAATAAGCTCTGCAGGAAGGCTCCAGGCAGCTTCTGTTATTCCTGGGAAGAATTTTCCATCCCTGGTAGCAAGATGCAATTTAAAATAAAAGTTTGAGGTTGTTTTTTTTTTTTTTAATATTCAAATTCACAGTAATGATTCAACCACTCAGGAGCAGCTTCCAAAGGAAATCTCTGCACTCACAGACACTTCCATTCCTCTCCATCCTTCTCCCTGGGCTCCTTCTGGCTCCACAAGGACAACTCTGAATCTCTGCTACACTCTGATCTGCTGGATCTCACAGGTCCTCCTGGGGTTCAGCATTCCCCTGGTGGGCTCTTCAGAGAAGAACTTTGATAATGGACTTAGGGTGGCTACTTTCCTAGAAACCAGGGCTTCCCTGAGCTCTGTGTGCAGGAGCAGAGGGAATATCCAAGGATCCTGCTGTAGGACATTTGGTATGATCTGGGGTTTTATAACTTAAATCGCATGCAAAATGTAGATTAATTTAAATTACAAACCAACAACATTTCTTAGAATGAATGGGTTTTTTTCAAAACCCCCTTTACTCCTCAGGAGGGGAGCTGAGGAACATCTCAGCCTGAGCATTTACACAGTTAAGCTTCAAGATTCCTCCCGAACGACCCAATTCCTAAACGTTGCTTTCAGGCTTCCGTAGACGCAGCTGGAATGTTAAACTTCTTCCTCCTCCCCTCCTGCAAACCAGCATTTTCACAGGGGTCTAGAAAGCACACGAGCCCCAAAAATAAAGAATTAAAATGATTTACCTGCTCTTCTTTGCTGACCGGATGAGAAAGGACAAGAGAGGCAGAGGAGGAAAACAAACGCTAGAGCTGGAATCATCTTGGACTCTGCAGGCAGTGTGGACCCACGGGCTTCTCTTGCAAGGAATTTCTAACCTGCAGGTTTGCCTCTGCTCCCCATTAGTGTCTGTGGTTTGCTATTTATGAAGTCGCATTCCTTCCTCTGAAGTTCTTATTCTCTGATGCTGGACGAGGGGTGGACGTCATTTCTGGCTGCTGGTCCGCAGAGAACGTTACAAAAGTAAACAATATGAGAAACTCATCAGCAGAGTAGCTTGATTTTTTTTTGATTTTTTTTTTTTTCAGGCTGTCTTGCACCAAAATAGGTCAGAAAATTCCAGAATTAAATGGATTCTTTTTTGGATTGGGGTTTTTATTTCTTCTTCATGGGACACGGGGTAGACGGATGATTCATAGCCATATCCCTCACAGATTTTTCCTTCTAAAGCTGCTCACAAGATCACAAAAGACATCTGGACTTCACTAGAACTTTAGAAAAGGCTCCTTAAACTCCCCAAAGACAATTTCACCACTCACATTTGGAGTAGAGTTATTGAATCATCTTCTAGCTCCAAAGAGGAGCTATCACATCCTGCTCCAGAGAGGGATGGGGCAGAGGTACTAGCCCATGGAGGCTGAGGTTCTAATTACCCCCCACCCAGGCTTGTCTAAAGGAAGGTGCAGTGCAGGAGTGGTGGTGTGGAAGGAAGGTAGATTGTTCTGCCTGTCTGCAAAGCCACAAGGCTCAATCCAGCTTTTCCCATCACTCAGTCTCAACCCAGCTCTTCCCATCAGAAGATGCACGGATGGAGAAATCTCTGGAGCAGCCGAATGAAAATCTACCCAAAGAAAATCTTCAGGCTGCTCTATCAAGGAACTCACAAGTGAAATGGTGACCTGTGAAAAAGGTTAGTCTGAGAGCCAGGACGTTCCCACTGCTTGATTGTGAAATCTGTCAGTATGTTGATCACACAACACCCCTGGGACACGGACAGGAAAGCCCCAGGAAACAGTAGCTCAGGCTGTAAAGTGTTAGAGCAGCAGGAGCCTTGGATATATACATCAAGATTTTTTTTCTCATTTCGACCTCAGACCTCCCATGTTCAGGAAAAAACTTCCCATTCCTGTGGCTGTGCAGAAGCCTTGGAGGTAACGGGGTGCAGGCACTGGGGAGCACACAGAGCTACCCAGGCAAGCAAACACACAAGCAAACACCCCCCCCGAGTTTTCTGTCACAGGAATGCTGCAGCAGAGTTTTTACATGCACATGCCAGCTCATCTTGAGTCCCAGCTCAGCAAGGGGCTTCTTGCTGTCAGCTCACAGGTAAATCAGCTTTGAGGGTTTGATCCTTGTGGTAAGCAAAAGTGGTTTAGCTGGAACTTGGAACAATTGGGTTTCCCACATTTTAGCATTTCTGGGTCAAATCAAAACCATGGCAACTGATTATTGAACAGATTTTATTGAATATACTGGTTTGTTTTTTTTTTTCTAGTGATTTTATGGGAAATATTTACCATTTTTATTTTAAAGCAGGGCTCTCAGCCTTTCCTCATCACAGAGATGCTCCAGCCCCTCAGCATCTCCATAGACTCCACTGGACAATCTCCAGTGGTTCCTTGTCTATCTTGAACTGGGGAACTGAGGTGCTGGGGTTTAAACCCCCCTGAATGAGGGTTAGCACATGGATGATGTCCACAACCAGATTAAGAAAGACCTTCCTGACTGATTGTCACCCAGGGTTGGACCAGCCTTGGGTGGGAGCCAGTCAGGAGATCACCACCAGGTGCCCCTGCCTCCAAGTCAATAGTTTAACAGCTGCCTCTGCTTGCAGTGATGTGAGGGGTCTATTTACAGAGTACATGTAGTAGGTAAGGTTGCCAGGTCTCAGGAGAGTTCCATGACTGTCTGCTGCAAGAAGAGTTCCCAGAGATGGCAGGACAAGATGAAGACCAGGACAGAAAGAGGATGAGGGAGGTAAGAGGCTTTTCCTTGGCAAGTGCTGTTTGGTTGGAACTGGACTGATGACCTGGTTGCTAACTCCTTTCTTTGCTGCATCATACACTGTCAGTGAATGCACTGC
The DNA here is from genome assembly GCF_000691845.1 of Merops nubicus. Taxonomy (NCBI): domain Eukaryota; kingdom Metazoa; phylum Chordata; class Aves; order Coraciiformes; family Meropidae; genus Merops; species Merops nubicus. Next base: position 11,592 of record NW_008610246.1, read on the forward strand.
TCAGCCACCTCACACCTTCTCTATGTGCTTTGGAATGGGCTGGTGAAGTCTTTCCTACATGTATACTGCTGCTAATGGCTTTGTCCTTCCTCCTGGGAGAAGTGGTCAGCAAAAGAGGAGTCCAGGATTGGACACAATACTCTAGAGGTGGCCTCACTAGGGCAGAGCAGAGACACCTTGTAGGGATGAGCTGCCAGTCACCAAAGCATTTAAAACACCCAGGGCCACCAGCAGTGAACCTGACTGCCACGAGAGCCCTGGTGGTGTGGGCAATGGGCAGTGTGGATGATCTGCAAGGACATCACCACTCTCCCAGAGACCCAAAGCCATTTCTCTTTGGTCTGCAGCAGTTTCTGGGGTCATTTCTATTCACTGACAGTAGCAAAATAACTGCACAAATTAAACCCTAGCTAGTTTCTACAGAGCTTCCTTGAGTTGAGCAAGACATGGTGTCTCCATGGGGTGAGGTCATTCCTACCTTTATTTTCCTTGGACTCACTTTATACCTTTCTGTATTCAGATTTGAGGACTAGAAATCCCTCTAAATCACTAATGCAGCTGAAACACACCGTGGCAGCTCAGAAAGTGTTTGGTTGTGGCTTGGTTATTTCTGGGTGCCTGTGTCTGGTTTAAAAAGGATGAATTCAAAAGTAGATGATAAATCTCAACTTGCCATTATCTGATGGGGAAACATTGTCTAGATCTATCAATATATATATATATTTTTATGCATTACTGATTTTAAAAAAAATTGAGCAGCAGATTGTGTTTATCTGGGCTTCAGTGTAAAGGTGGTTTTCACCCTGTGCAGTGCCAGCTTAGTGACACCTTTTTCCCCTGACTGGAGTTGACATCACAAATGAAACCAGCACACAAACAAACAACAAAAAAAAGAAAAGCTCGTACTAGTTTAAAGTTTAAATATTTTCCATCTCTGTGTTTTTGACTAATCTTTGCCAAGCGAAGGACAAAAGTCAGAAGGAAAATGTTATTTTTCAGTCTTGTAAGGTCAAGTTCTAAAAATAAGTGAAAAACACCTACACCCTCTGCAATGGTATGCTAAGGGTTTGACAGTGCTGCTTATAGACCCACGGCCATAAGAAACCAAATCATACACAGGATGACCAGTAAGGCTTTCAAAAGCCATGTCCCTCTTTTCCTCCCAATTCTGGATCAATAGCAGCACGGGCACTCTGCACAAATTCTTCTCCTCCAGCAGTGGAGGCTCCATGGACACCCTGGGCAGCCTTCCAGCACTATAGGAGATGTTTCCAAGGGATGCTCTTTAAGCCCATTGCTTCTTTTCTTATTCCCCAGGGACTCAGGGAGCAGATTAGTCCCTTCTCTGAACCAGCACTATATATTTGAAAATTTTGCATTTCAATGCTGTACTTCTGTAAAAGAGCCTGGTGATGTGTGAGCCTCCAAGTTTTAGATAATATAGAAGAAATGCTGTGCTTTTGGAGATGAAAAGCAATCACAGTCATTGCAGACTGTCAACAGTCCTAAGAGACATAAAAGTCTTGAAGTCTCAAGTAAATCTTAATAGTGATTTTTGTTACTCATCACAATACATAAACTATGGCTCAGAAGATACATTATCTATCATGGTGAACCAACATTGAACCAACCCAACGTCTCACTCATGAGTAGACCAGTAAAAAGCCTCCTACAGGATTTCACAGCCCAGACTTTTTTCAGCTTGGACTTATTTTGAAGGCTGTGGTCTGACATTTGCAAATTCCCAAGGTGCACCCCATGAAGGAGGCTGCACACTGGAGTTTGGGGCCCAGCTGCCAGCAGAATCTTCACTCTTGCCCTACCTTCCTCCTGTGTGCTTCCAGGCAAAACAAAAAACCTGCCTCAGAAGTTTGCAAAACATGATTTTACAGCTGATGTGCAAATATTTCACCCGTTGCTAAAACACCATCTCAACAAACAGGATTCCCAAACGATCCACTTGGAGTTATTTGCAGTCCTGAGGTAGCAACGTGGAGGTATCACCTAAATGATGTAAAGAATAACTCTGATGCTTTATGGAAGATTTGTTACTGACATCAACACCTGGAGCAATGCAAACATTAACCACCAAATCCATGGGTCAGCAGGAACATCCCCCTCCCTCTATGCCTCATGCACTGGAAGATGGAATAATCCATCCTAGGTTGTGGTTTCATACATGTTTGAGGAGTTACAGCTTGCTGCAGTCTGGTTTATGTCTCTGAGTTGGAATTGCTGAGGAAATCCAGGCCCTGAAGGTCACTGAGGACCTTTTATAAGCTTTTCTTCTTTAAAATTTCATCAATGACCAGCAGCAACGACAGAGAATCAAGCCTGCAAAATATAAATGGACGTGGCTCCGTTGGGCTCTTTGCTCATTTTACCATTCTTGTGATTTTCTACCCTACTGGTGGAATCTGTGTGCTGGAAAGAAAGTCCCACAGCTAGCAAAGTGACACAAGGGGCCACGACCAGAGTGTGACAGGGACATCCCCTGGGAGGGAGCTGCTGCCCAGCCCCACAGAACATGGGGTCTCCCCTGAAGGACAATTTGAATTCCTGTTGATTCCACCCATGCTCTCAGAAACTGATAACTTTGATGCTGTGAAAGGCTGACCTGGGAGGGGATGTCAGTTTTTACCCTGAATATTTTCTTGGTGTTTTGAACACAACAAAACAAACACACCAGAACGCTGCTGGGTGGAAATAGCTGCAAAATGGTTTCTGAAAAAAAGGTGCAGAGATGCCTTCCAGTGTCTGAGGGAGGAAACCCACAACAAAGAGACCAAAGAGCCAAGAATGCAAACTTTGTTTTGTCCTCAGGTCCTAAACCCCAGCTAAAAATAGTGAGCAGAGCCAGTATGAGCTGAGTAGGGGTTTTCCAGTGTTTCTGCTGTTGAGCAGCTAACGCAACAGATGCACACTTAATAAGTAGATGTTTGTAAGCTATCAAACATGTATCAAGAAGTTCCAGCCTTTACCACCTCCTTTTTCTTTTTTTTTTTTAATCTTTTTTGTTTGTTTTTAGTGAATGCTGGGGCAGGGAGAAAAGGAAAGTGCTAGACTGAAAATCTCTAAGTGTGTTATCAGGACAGGTTCTCTGCTGCTCTGTACTCGACCTAAGAAGCCACCACTAAGAGTCAGAAACAGCTCCTGTCCCACAAGGGTTTTTTGTTTCTTGATCTCTCTAATGAGACTCCCAAGATAACCAGTTTGTAGCATCCACAAGAGGCCTGAGCAGCCTGACTTTGTATTGCTGCATGACTCCCTGAGGAAGAAGGAATCCTGCTCTACAGGCATGGGACTGAACCACTCGGAAGCTAAGCAGCTTCTGCAAGGTCACACCAGGCAAGAAAACTGAACCTGGAAGCCCAAAGCTCATGCCAGGACTGTAATAACTAAACCACCTTGCTTCTCTGGAGAAGGGGAATCTCCAGTCACAAACACTGGCAGGGAAAGATACTGAAAAAACCCCAAAGCACATCCACAGTCATCTCAGATAAGTGATACTACATGTTGTCTGGGCAGCCTCACCACCCCTGCAAGGGGCTGATCCCCTGGAAGTGAGACATTCTGCCCACGCTGGCTGAGGGAGCCACACGTGGTGGTGCAGGAACTCTGAGGAGCATCAGCAAGAAAAGCTGCCCCTGGACAAGGGAAGAGCACAACTAAAGTCATTGTCTAGGTGCACAGTGAGAACCCTTCAGCCTCATCATAGACGGGGTGTTGAACTTCCAGTGCTCACTGGCCAGTGCTCAGTGGGCAGCAGTAATGAGGTAATTTGGACTGCTCAGGTAGTTTGGGTGAGTAGATTACTTGGCTACCAGTAGCTCCATCCAGGGAGTCTGTTGGGAAGAGCAGGACACCAGGCCAGTGGCAGAGCTGGTGACAAAACCACGACATGAGTCCAAGGTCTGTCCAGAGACACGGCTACAAGATCACCCTGGGTGTTGCCCTTCATTTAAAATGCAATCCAGAGCTTCCCAGGGGCTCGCTGAGTTCTGATCATCCAATTTGTCTGCAGAAAGGTCAGAGCACTGTCAAACGTTCCACACTCCTGGGTCCCACACTGATAATCTCACCCCTTCCCAAATGCCTGAGGGCTTGTGTCAACCTCATCCTGTCTGAAAAGAACCAAGACACCTGGAACTGAAATGCTTTTTACAAAACTGAGGGCAGGAGGCCAACGGGCCCACAAATTTCACAGCAGCCATCGTTCTGTTCTGCTTTACCTCTCCTTGTAGCCTCTTGAAGACCAGCTCTGGCAAATCCAGGCAGGCAGTGGCACGTGCAGGTCGAGGAGGGCTGTGCCCCACCTCCCCTCCTCTGGAGCAGCTGGTTGCCATGGGGCTTACAGCTGGGGGGTGCAAAGCTGCCAGAGCTCCTTCTCCCCCCACCACCCTGCTCAGAACCATTCCCCAGCCCATGTCGTAATCACACCCCCAGGAGAATGGTTAAAACCTTACAGGAAACATCCCACATTTTTTCCTTTACTATTCATGCCATTTTCTATTAGGGACAATAAAGTCTTCTAATGCTGGATTAAGCTCATTTGCAACAATGAGCTCCTATTGCTCCAGGAGCCAGCGGGAGCTCAGACTCATTGAGGGAACTGGGAATAATTAACTGAATTGTACTGGAAAAAAAAAGAGAAGACTGAGTGCTGTTTTGACCAAGAAAGAGGCAAACTGATGTGATGGTTAAGCCATCATGTCTTACTGGGAATTATTGTTGGGAGTCTGCAGTTTATTTCAGTAGAACTGCTTTGGCTGTGGGCTCCCTTTTGGGTTTTTTTTGCTACTAAGACACCTCCCAGGGTCATAATGACAATAACACAGTTTAACTGATGGCTTTGCTCGCTGCTCTGCGTGCACCAAGTCACTTCCCAAAACTCTTAGGGATGGCAAACCTTAAAAACAAAAGCTCTTCTAAGCAGGCTGCTTTTTTTATTTTTCCCCTAAATGATGTATATAATTCATCTCCGTGGGCAAAGCTCCTGGTTGTGCAATCCAGGGGTCTTCAGCAAGAGTCTAAACAGGAATTGTCTCATTGCAGAAGGGACTGGAAGTGCTCAGTGCTCTGAGATCACCCAAGTAGGTGGGCAGACAGCACGTACACTTTTTAATAGTTGAGGGACCTCTCCTGGGGAGCATTGACTTGGTTTTGATCATGTACCAAGGCTTAGCAGCTCACAAGAACCATCTGGCATCGACCCCTTTTCCTCAGCAGGACACGGAACCTGAGGGACCCTGGGAAGCTGCTCTGATGTGGCTGGAGCTGGCTGCACAGGACAGCTCAGTGGCTGTATGTCAAGGCAGACACTGTGTGTGAGGAAGACTATTTCTGTATCGCAGATACACGGATCACACAGATGAGTATTTTCTGTCCTCAAATTGCTACCTCCTACCCACGAAGCTGGCACATGCCACGAGCCTTTTCACAGGCAGCTTCAAAAAAAAGATGAAGTTTCCATCGTTCCTTTCAGCAAGGAAGATCCCAAGGAATTTAACAATCTGTTCATACCTAATACCACCAGAACACAGACACCTTTGGGACAGAGAGCGCAGCCAAGCACAGATCAGCAG
>NW_008610246.1:17207-23527 GCF_000691845.1 Merops nubicus
GGCTTGGGGCTCCAGAGCAAACCTTGCTCCTTACAGAGGAATGGTTGGTATCCATCCACGGGAGACAGAGCTCTGCTTTCTATGGTCACATCCCAGAGACCCACAGTGAAAGTCTGAACTTCAGGGTTTATTCTGCCCCAGAAGTATGAAGTGGTAAGTCACCACCACGCTGGAGCAGGAGCTGTGTCCAGCCAGCCCACAAAGCTGTCCTTTCTGGGGACATCTCGAGGGAACAGCAAGAAATTTTCCAGGCCAGAAGTTATATTAAACAAACCTGTTCAGCTCTCCTGGATACAAGCAGCAAAAAGCTGTAGCTTTTTAATAAGTGTTGATTCAAGATTAATGATGGTTCTCTTGACATTTCCTCTCACTGACTGCAACAGGGGCCATTTTTTTTCTTCCTGTTTGCTCTTTTTCACACAACTTCTCCATAGCAATTAGATTACTGCTTACATTAAAAAAACCACCCCACACCAAACACCAGAAGGAAGATATCCAGTGTGATTTAACAGCTGGAAAGAAGCAAAACCAGCACCAGGCAGTCAGGTCTTTTCAGGACACCAGTGATCAAAAGCCCACTGTTGAAGTCCTCTGTGAAGATCTCACTTGCAGTCGGCTGTTTGCAGGAGGGAGGAACCTTTTCACTGCTGGAAATTCCAGGTAACTTGTATGAAGAGGAAGAAAGGAGAGATCACACTGTGTCAGACCCCCTCACACCTTCACTGGCTGTGGGGATGCTGAAAGCATGAGGTCAGAAACTTGATGGTTCTTTTCTCCAAATTCCACTCTTCTAAGTGCTGGGACAGAGAAGGGGGAAGCAGCTGATCACTAAATGCAACACTTGGTCTTGCCTCAGGAAGAGGTTACACACTGAAGTTCAGTTTTAATACGAGTAGTTTAACACTTGCATGCAAAAATATGATTTTTTCCCCTTCGTTTCCCTTGTATAAGAAAAAAAGCCTATGGATGACAATGAAAATTCTCTAGGTGCTTTCTTTAATTGCCACAGAATCGGGATGACTCGAGAGTCACAGAGGGCACAAAGAATAGAGGGTTAGAAGAAGCACCAGCAGATTGTCAAGGCTGTTCTCTAAAGTGGTCTCATTATCCGTACATAGAATGAGAATCTTGAACAAAAAAAGAAAATGGGTTTATTATTCTAGCAGAGCTTTAGTATTCCACAAAAATCATCCTTCCCTTCACAGTGGTGGTGAAGCAGAACGTTGCCTTGTTTTTTTTCTGCTTACACCCTCCTTCAACTGATCAATAACTTTTGTTAGAATTCAAGCAAAGAGAAATTAATCTTCTTCCTGGAAGCTGTCTTTTATAACTTCATTAATCGTTCCCAAAGACCACAAAAGGATGCCAGCTCCTCAAGGATGAGCAGAGAATGACAAACCTGGTATCTTCAAGACAAATGCCCAAGGCAGAGTGCTCACCACAGTGTCATCCCCCTTCCAGGGCTTTCCTGGATGAAAACCTGGTATCTTCAAGATGCCCAAGGCAGAGTGCTCACCAGGGTGTCATCCCCCTTCCAGGGCTTTCCTGTGGCATTCCATAGGCTTTCTGTCCAAGATAACCATGGATGTGATGGGAATGAGTAGGCACAGCCCATGCCCTGGGTGTGGGGAAGGACAGGCATCACCCTCAGAAGCAGGAGCACTTTGTTTCTCTCAGAAGAGAGATCTCCTACAACAGGAAGATGATTTTTCCAACAGCAATAGCAGCGAGCTGGGCAGCTGAGCACTCACTCACTTTTGGTCAGATAACAATGTTAAATGCTCAGCTGCTCTCACAGTGAAGCATCTCCCCAGTCAGGCCTGAAAACACATCAGCACAACTCCAAAATGTTCCCTGAGTTGCAGCTTTTGCAGGTCTGTGCTACCTGGTCCAGACTACTGGGAAGTTACTAACAGGTGCAAGTCAAAAGACTCAATTCAAGCTGCATATCAGCCTTAAAACAGTTTCATTTGCAAAACCTCTTGTTTCACCAACAGCACAGACTGTGGAAACAAGCCATTGGCTACTAAATGCACCCTTTTCCTGGCACACACTGTCAGCTCATCTTATCATACATCTCTTTTCATAAGCTTTGAGACGTTATTGGCTCTCTCTGTAAATTGTGCTTCTTTGTAGATCATTTATAAACTAAGAGGAAAATTCAGCATCATCCAGAGTATGGGTTGGTTTATTTGCACCCCTAGAGAAATGGAAAAATGGCCAGTACACAGGCTCACAAGTGGTGGGAAGCTCTCCAGAAAGATGGAGTCTGGAGACTAATCCAAACCTCTTGAGTTTTCAAGAAAATATCAGACCAGAAATCTCACAGGAATGAACTGGCTCTGGAGATTTCTGGCAATCCCTTCTCCTGACCCCACCCAAAGCTGACAAAACAGCCACAAAAGCAAATCTGATCTTTTTCACCATATTTTTCAGTATCACAGTCTGGGTAAAGAAGTAGGTCCTTGCTTCATCTAAACTGCTCTTCCCATCCTGAGATTGCAAGGGCACATATTTAACCTCACTGTGATGGTCACAGAATTACTCTAATTTTAATTCCACATGGAAAGGAGAAGTTTGAGCCTCTGTTGTATTTTTGCAATGCTTCCTTCAATAAAGGCCAATTGCTGTTGGCTAGCACAGCACTCAACTTCTTCCATTAACCTTTACCCAAGCCAAAACACTTTGGGTGTAAGCAACGTCGAGTTCCTGAGACAAGGACAGCCAGAGAAATACCTGTCATGAGAGTGGAATCCAAGAGCTCTCCCTAAACTCCAGCTGCCTCCTCTCTCCTTGACATCTTTTCAGCCTTTGAATGCTTTCTGCACAAGCCATTACACCCTTCAACACTTCTTCCAGGAAAGCAGACACAATTCCAGGAACCCCACGCCTCAGGTGAATAAACAGCAAGGACAAAAGCAACTTTCTACTGGCAAGGCAGGAGGTAATGTTGAAACTTTGAGTCTCTATAGACAACTGTGGTAAAGGCTGCCCTGAAGGCCAATCTTTCCCAAGGAAATCAAATACCGACGCATGGTTTGGATGGGAGAGCTTCTGGAAAGAGTAATGAACATGTCTAACCCTGTACACTCAGCAAAATCTGATCTCACAGCCTGAGATCATTTGCTGGCTTCGAGTCACATCTGGGAGTTACTCCTCGCACAGCGGGAAGAGAAGTTAGAGAAGTTGTTTCTAGGGAGCTCCAAGTTCCACTTCTAAATCTCCTATAAAAAGAGCTTTTGCCATTTTGGACTGCAGGTGCCCCCTCCCTTTGTTTTTTGGTTTTTTTTTCCAGCTGAGGTTTGGGATGGCCTCTAGTGGAATGTGGAACAAATGGTATAAAGAGGGGAAAAGGATCAAGGCATGTGCAGCCTCCTGCAGAGCTGAGCGGGCCCTCAGCTATTCATAGGGGAATTTGGTTAAAACTCTCCAAACTTGCTGGTGAAGAGCCAGTCTCTGCACCCTGGCCTGAGGGTGATCCATCAGTTTGGACCTCCTGCAGCACCATGGGTCATCCTATACAGAAAAAAACCTGTAACAACAGGTTTTGAATGATACTTTTGGTGTTTTCTGATGTTCATCAGGTTGTCGAGGCTGCAAGAATAATATCCCTTGCTTCGTTTCAGCCTTTCTGCTCCCTCAGCACAGGAGTGGATGCAGAGTAGAACTGTGTTTGTCTGAGCCTCACAAGAACAGGTCAAGGTCAGCCTGGAATCATGTCAGTCCTTCAGGTTGTTCCAGTGCTCCAGACAGCCCAAGGTTTGGCTTCTGACTTCAAGACACAGGGACTGCCCGTGGGTGGGATGCTATGGACTGACCACGAGTGGGGACACTGTCTGGCTGCAGTGACACCACCTTCCTCCCCTGTTTCCTAGTAAGCCCTCAAACTGACAGAAAATACTGGGTTATTTACCCTGCCACTCCTCAGGATTTTTCCAATATGGCTTTTCCATCATGACCTTGCATGCTTTGGACTTTCCACAAGCTCTTTATTACTGTGCAACTTCTCCTGCTGTAGAAGTTCTCCTGCATTTTGGCTAGTGGCCCTGCATTGCTCTTCATCCAAAGGAGTTCACTGCCCAGTGTTTAACATTACTTTTTTGTTTAAATGACATCATTACTAAAGCACTATTTAGAATTATTGCTCTCCAGACCTCCTTCCTATCCTTTTTTTGCAATCACCTCTTCCAGCAGAGTCATAACCTGACCTGCTGCCAGGAAGGTGGCCTGATATGTTAGTGTCTTCTCTGAGATGGGAATCCTTGCCAGAAAGGTTCCTCCAGCACCTTTGTTTTATCTTCAGACTGTCACTGAAATAAAGGCCGTAGGATCTAGCTCAACAATATTTCATTTTCTTAATAACATTTGCTAACAACTACATAAAAAAAGAGTTTCTGTGTTCTGGGTTTCCTCCATATGACATAAGGCTCATGGATTTCTGGACCAGAATCGAGAAGCCATTTGAAAACTTCTGTTTGATCATAAATCAAGCTCAGTAATTACCTTTTTAGCAAAAACAGCCCCAGTTCAGAGTTTCCAGACTCCACAATGGGTTCGTGGAGTTGCCATGGACCTTGCTCAGGGTCCAGGAATTCAAGCAGGCTCCACCTGCAGCAGCTTCTGCAACATCCATCTCCTAGGGCACCGGCTGATAATTGCTGGTCTGCGTGACTCTGGAGGGAACAGTGTGGAAGGATTCCTTATCTCTCCATCTTTCCAGAGCTCCTCCAGTGCCTTCCTGGTGATTTACTGGCTGTCACACTGGCTGCTGGCCACAGTGGGAACTTTGCCTCCTCACACAGCACACGGAGGAGCCAAAAGCAAAGGCGAGCTGGGCGCTGGATGTGGTAGAAGGCAAACTGAATCAGGCCCAGAGAGGTCCTGAGGTGTTGCCATCGAGGTGCTCTTGTTGCTCCCTCAAACTGCCCAGCCTGAGGAGGTCTCTGTAGCCAGCACCACCAGGCTGGGGTTTGAGGATCACCCCACCTCTGGCTTAGCAGCTGAGGAGCAAGCTGTGAAACTCTTTGGAGAAAGGGAAAACCAGGAACCCTTAGCAAGGGAGCTGCATGGAACCCTCCTCACCATCAGCCTGACAGTGGGAATCCTTGTCTCTGGCAAGCAGGGGTAAATCCACTCTATTTTAAGCCCACCATGTTTCTGAAGCAGATGGTATCAACTGGAATGTCTCTCTCAGGAGTGCTGTTAAAATCTGGGACCCCACTGGCCCCCATCTTGATCTTCTCCTATGGTGTTTGATGAAATTCCACCAGTGGCCTGGGTACAATTCCAAGGAGCTCCTGACTTCTGGGAAGGCATTACAAAGCTGCACTGTAACCATTCACGACCTGTGTTCAGTCCTGGCTTGGTTCCTCCTCAAATCCACAACATGCTGCAAAGAAAACATTCTTTCCACTTCAGGCAAGCTTCTCCATCCTGAAACCAGTCTGGTTCAGGCACCCAACCTCTTCTTGCCCTGCGCTCACCCCCAGGCATCAGAAATACAAATCTGCTGATGGAAGGGCCTCCATGATGGCAAAACAACTGCAACCTCCAGTATATTTGTGTCTACTTCTAGCCCAGGGCTGGACTACAGCAGTTGTTCTATCAGCTGATGACCCCTCCCCAGCTGAGAAGGGGGATGGGGAAAAGGAGAGGAGAGATGAGAACAGATTTAATGAAACAGCAAAATTAATACTAATGCCATCTTGGTTAGACTTGGGGTGTGTTTGGCAGTCCCAATAAATGGGAAAGCAGCCCTTGGGGGCAGGAGGGTGACTGAGCACCTCCAGGCATGGTGACCCTTGAGGGGAGGAACAGGAGAAGGAACCCAGAGGAGGAGGAGACCCCTTCCTCAGCAAACTTCCCTCTTTATTCTGAGCATGACTGGGATCCACCTGGAGCCAGCTCAGGGCAGCTGCTCTGGCTTTTGTCCCTCCCAGCTTAAGCTCCTTGCTGACTCCAAACTGCAGCCCATGGCTAGCCCAGGACTCTCTCCCAGCCAAACCAGGACAATTCAGTCTCCCTCAATTCTAGATCTATTTGTTTTGAGGTGTTTTTTTTTCAGGCAAGAGAAAAAGGAAATAACCTATAGCTTCTACTGTGGAAGTTCCTACACTCGTTGTTTTCTGACCCTTTAATATTTGCCATGAAAAGCAAAGGCCCAGCTGATGAATTCTGCATTTCACCTCAAAAGGAACTGAGATGTCCACGAAAAAGCCAGAGAAGAAAATTCTGGAGAGCTGGAGGCTAGAAAAATGCAATGGTTCATATTTCAGGACAAGGACCTTCTTGGATGCAGGTGTTTAGTCCAGCAGGAATCT
>NW_008610246.1:23558-27541 GCF_000691845.1 Merops nubicus
TAAGTCATGTAGCTGTGGCTAAACACAGAGTGTTACACGTGTGTTCAGACACCCTCCCAGCAAAACCCAAAGGGCAACACACCTAATTATTGGATTGCTTGCATTATTTCATCTCTAAGACAAGTGCCAAATTAACAGACTTCTCCCCCAGCAGGAAGAAGGATTCACTTGGAAGGATTTACTTTGTGTGTAGAGAAGGCAGGTATGTTATTCATGGAAAAAGGCAAAGAAAAAGACAGGGTGGGACTCAGAAAATACTGGGTTTAATGGTTTGTTCTCTTAAGATACTTTACAAAAACAACCTCATATTTAATCCTGGGCATGCTACCTTCCCCAAAGTTCAAAACACATCCTTAAAGCAGTGATGCTTTGAGCAGCAAGTAAGCTGTTACCACACTAGAAGTGGTGATGCTTAAAATGCAAAGTCTTTGTAAATTTAAATGAGACACCCGAGAGAACCTGAAAATTCACCTCTCTGCTGTGTTCCCCACTGGAGCAGAGGGAGATTCAAACACACACCAAACCCCTTTGTGGAGTCCTGGATTTTACATTACACCGAAATAACCTCCCTGCTGCTCCATCTGCCTCGGAGAACCGCCAGGAATTAAAACAAAGAAACATGGACACTCTTTGTAGTCAGAAGAGAGCTTCAAAATTTGTTTTTAAGCTCAGCTACAACAACATCTGTTCTGAAGAAATCCCATTTAAAGAAACGTTGATGCCCCTTTAGAAACAGAGGATTTTTAACAAGTTTGCTCCTTCCAGAGCTCCTACCAGAGACAGATTTAATAGGTAACAGACACTCTCAAATATCTTGAATATATCCATCAATTCCAGCATTTTTTTTGCCTTGGGTTTTAGAAACAATACCTTTTTGCTGGCCATCCCTAACGTCTGCAGCCAGTTAAAGGGAACCAGATCACGTCACGTAGGATTTCTGCAACCAAAAACCTGCAGAAAGCCAGAAAAAAAAAGATTTTCCCCCTTCCATGAGTTCCCTGAATCCAGATTCTGTGCTAACGTGGCGTTGCTCAGGAGGAACACACACTTCAGCCATTTTCAAGGCATGGGAGTTACAAAGGATTTTAATATATTTTTTTGGAGGGAAGGTTGTCAAATTTTATACTGACATGAGGTGGGTTTAATTAGTCTTATAATTATTTCAATATTAAGTTACCCTTTCAGAGTTTAAGGGCTTTTGAGTATCCACTCAGCTTAGACAGTGAAGAAAACTGATTTATAGCATAGAGTTTATATCTAGTTTCACTTACTGGCTTTCCTATACTGCTATTATCTTTTAATGTCACTCATCACCTTAATATCCAAGTACCTTTTTATTCAAGATCACTGAAGAAATGTCAAGATCTTCTCCTCCTTTTCCTTCATTGTTTCAAGCTACCTGCCCCTGACTTGTTTCAGGAGGACTTCTTATAGTCACCATTGAACGTGCAGGTGAATCAGTTGAAACAGAAATATTACCCAATTTCCTGAAGGATAAAAGCATTGAGACCCCCCTGTTAATGAGTTATAGCCCTTTTTTGGTGCATTTTCTAGACTACACTCCTTGTACTCCTGAAATCAAAGCTGGGTGGCATTGACTGCTGCATTTAGATTTCTGGCCTCTTAGAGGAATTTGTCCATTTCCACAGTACTTTCCTGACGTGCTTTTTACCTGGTGAAAACATTCTGTGCAGCAAAGGGCTTCTAAAAATTGATCATTCAATCTGATACCACTTGACCGAAATCTTTTCAGCCAACGTTAAAATACCCATCCAACAAATTTAAGTGTTAAGGCTGCAGTCTATAAGGTTATAATTAATTTTAAAAAAGGGTTTTTTTTCCCCCATCTTCCCCAGAACAGCCCTTTCCACTCAGGTCCCACAGAGCCAGGAGCATGCCCAGCTGGTGATGCCTCTGTCCCACCCTGGCTGGGAGTAAAGCTCTGAGGATTAATAGACTGCACACCCTTAAACACACACGCTGCATTACGTCCAATCTAGGGCACATTAGGACTGTGCTTTTTAATTCCACAAGAGCCCAATAAACCCTTCAATATTTACTTAAGGGGATTTTATGGCCCTTTTGTTTCTTGAAGGCGTTTACACGAGCTCTGATCTCACGTTTGCATCATCGGCCGTTAAGTTGTGAAAAATCCAATAAACAAAAAGAGCTCCACAACCACCTTTTTGCTCCACATGCCTACAAAATGCTGCAAGATGTGTTGGTCCAAGAGCTGGAAACGGTGCAAAACCACAGCCAGCCCAACTGCTCCCCATCCCAGCACAACTGCAGACGTTCCAGCAGGAAAAAGCTGAGGAAAGATGAAGTTCTGGGACAACACCCATTGTGACTATTAATTATTATCACTTTTTCTAAAGCTCTAAAGCTCTTTAAAGATTATTTGGGATGAAGGCAACTATAGGCATGTTACAACCCCAGGAGAGCATCCTAAACAAAAGGAAAATGTATGTTGCTCTGTGAACCTGCCTCATGCTGTCCTTGGATTTATTTTTCCCTTTCCCAGAGCTGCATTAACTTTCCTTCTATGTCCCTCTTGTGGCAACGGAGAAGAACTGTAGCATCTGCAATGGAACAGCAAATTCGGAGCCTTCCACAAATTTTTGCTGTGCTGCTGCATTTTTGGTGCATTTTTTTTTTAACTAAAAAAAATGGCTATTGTGGAAATTTTGTCAGTATAGAGGGGAATAGTTCTTCAAAAAAGGTAAAACAAATAACGTGTGTTCTTAGCTATACCATTTCCTAGTACTCAGCTAGGTAAAACTGGATGGATTTTTGTTTGAAGATTTGTTTTAGGGAAGAAAGATGCAAAAGGAAACCCAGAGAGAGACAGAAAATGAACTTTAAAACCAGTATGAGCTACGTGAACAACAAACAAAGGAGATGAGATGTAAAGAAACGAGCAGATAAGGTGCTAAAGTGGTTAAATCTCTATAATAAATTTATTAATTGCATTTATTGTTCTAGAACATGTTACTGTGCTGCTAACCACAGCACTTATTACACAGATACCTCCCCCAAGGTGTGGCCCGTGGGAGTGCTCCTTAAACCTTGTCAAGAACATCCATCTCTGCTTCACACTCATCTCCCCCTAACCTCAATTGTTTCACCCCGGGATAAAAATAAACATTTCTCTCATTTTTAATCCCAGGCTATGCTCAGAAGTAGCAGTTTTGCAGACTCCTCACACTGGGTGTGATTGGCTCGGAGCCCCCACGTCACCGTGACACTTTCCAGCACTATCTCCATGGCTTGGAGCTTGCAGAAACCAATCGGTTTGTTCCTTTTCCTCACGGCTTGTTTCCAGCTCTCCCGAGCAATCCTGAGGGGAGGATGTGATCAAACCCCAGCCTGAGTGTGGCTTGGAATCGAAATGAGGCTCCAGGAAAGCCCTCTGGCAAAGCCAGCGATTTTGAGTCAGGGCTGTGTTATTTCTACCAACACCTAAAGTGCTTTATACATCAATTTTACTTGTAGTCATCAGGCAGCTTTGTTATCACCTCTTCAGGATAATCACCTCGAACCTTTCAGCTCACAGAAGCAAGCAGAAAGCATCTTTTTAAAAATGAAATTCACCCACGTTCTCCTAGATAGCTTCTTATGGCCAAGTCTGTCCTGTGAATTCTAACTACACACAAAAATGATAAAGCAGCAGCATTTTCAGTTCCCCTTTGCTGAAGTGTTACCTTTTAAAATTCCATATTGGAAACACAACAGCAAAGACCAAGGAGTCAGGGCCAGCTCTCTGCCACCACGCCTCACCAGCTGGATCCTCTGTCAAAACATCTCAAGGTGAGCTGCAGGTTATTCATGAGAGGAGAAACTTCTTTAGTGTGAGGGTGCAGAGCCTGGAGCAGCTGCCCAGAGAGGCTGTGGAGTCTCCAAACTGGAGAGATCCCCAACCCTCCTGGCTGTGACCCTGGGCACCCTGGCTTGGAGGAGATGATCCCCAGAGGTCCCTCCCA
>NW_008610246.1:27570-29125 GCF_000691845.1 Merops nubicus
GTCTCGCGGTCTGTTTTTGGGGTGGTCCTCCCGAGCCGAGTGGGGCGGGATCTCCTCGCAGCCCTGCAGCTTCAGCACCTCAGACAGCAGCGCCCCGGCCCCGAGCGCGGCCAAGCGGCCCCGGCGCCTCCACCTCGGGACCCGAACTCACCTTCCGACGGGCCGCCGAGCTCAGGACCTGCAGCCTTCCGTGAGCTTTCCAAACAGCCTCTCTTTAAAAGCCTTTTTATTTTCTGTGTTAGGTAGGGGACAGGGAAAGAAACAGCAGCACATCAGCACTTTGATCCGTTTCCAGCACTTCTGAGGAGTCTGTAAACCAGCCAAACGTTGCAAGCACGTTCTGTTTATTAATAAATAAGGCTTCCTACCAAGCAGCCTACCTGCTTTTCTAAATTTCTTGGATTCCACTTCCATCCCTAAGTAGGATTTCATATTTTCTCACAGCTATACTTCTTTTCTGAACTACAAACCCATTAATTTCCATTTTGCTTTAAGAAAGCAGCAGTTTAGTTCATTTGCCTCCCAGCCAAACTTTCAGTGGGTTTTAATTGAGTTGAATTGCACCTTTAGGAATCAAGAGTCTCAACACTGAAACCATCTTATAACACTGATAAACTTACCTATGGGTATGTGCTGACCTATCTCAATGCCACCCTGTTAAACTGAAGCTGATGTGACAGTCATAATTCAACAATTTTCCATTCTTCCTTTAGATCTTTATAGCTTGTTGGATTAACCTACTTTAACCTGAATCCTGAATCAGGATAAATTTATGATAAACTATCAGTACAGTTTATTCTTCCTAGGGTCATATAGGTAAAGTTTCATTCAGTCTGTGTCAGAAGTGATGACTCCTGGATTCTCTTTACTCATGCACAATATTCCTAGGACAAGGATGCTTTTCAATCTTCATCTAGATCTTTTCAGCCTAACAGCTGCAAATCTGGTACACGCTGATTCAGTTCCAGGCTTTATCCTACACCAAAAGGAAGAATAAAATCAAGGTTATTTATAAAAGAAGACACATATTTGCATCTTATTGTTGAAGGCTTTAGCAGGGATGAAGAACTGTGTATCTAGTCTTTCATATCATTTTCACAACCCATGGAAGTTATCTTAAAAGTTATTTGTTGTGTGCTAATAAAAGGATGTTGAAATGAGGACACCCAAATCCAAAACTTCGCTTATTTATGGGTAGAAACATGAGCTACTCACCTTCTCTGCACAACCCAGTCACTCACCTTCCCCGACCTCAGAGAATCTCTGTGGCCAGGTCCACCAGGCTCACCTCACAGCAACTCAGCCTTCTGCCACCGTTCCGTTGGGTGTTACTGGTGTAATGGTTATTACAGCTCCAGCAGGTATTCCAGTGCCCACCACCACTGCAGTCCTCCCATCACCTCCTCAAGGGTCAACAACCACCATGGCCCCCAGCCTCCCAGAGCCCCCCATGACCATGATCCCTCCATCACCTCCACCATGGTCAACAACCACCATGGCCCCCAGCCTCCCACAGCCCCCCATGACCATGGTCCCTCCATCACCTCCACCATGG
>NW_008610247.1:0-16225 GCF_000691845.1 Merops nubicus
TGGAGCACCTCCTCCCTCTCCTTCTGCCTTGACCTAGATGTCTGCAGGGCTTTCTCTCACTTCTCTCAGAGATGCTGCTCAGCTTTGGCCAGCAGCAGGTCCTACTTGGAGCTGACTCTGCCCACCAAGAGGGCAGCTCCTGGTGTCTCCTCACAGAAACCCCTCTCCTGCTCCCACAGCTTTGCCGTGCAAGCCCAAATCAGCTGTCACAAGAAGGCACCTGGATTCTCTGGAAACCCTGCTGAGGACAGCATGTAGGTGCTGAACAGTGGTGGTGAGGTGCTACAGGACACAACCCCTGGCACCACCACGTGGAGCTGCCACCCTGGCACTGCACTGGGCGTAGTCCCAGCTCCTGAGAGAGGGTGCAGCACTCTCAGGGGCTGCAGAGGTGCCTGGGGTTGGTGGGCAGGAGAGCAGCTTTGCAGGGACCACTTTGGGCTTCCCAGAGTGTCACAAGAAGTTGCCCACGAGGCAGCAAGATGTCCTTGCTCAGGTAGGGGCAGCCTGAGCTGCATTAGGCAGGTGGAGGGAGGTGTTCCTTCTCCTCTGCTCTCTGATGAGACACTGCTGGAACACTGGGTCCAATTCCAGACCACAGTTGCTGAACTGAATCACTGCTGGGCATGGGAATCTGACCCTCCTTAATGCCCTTCCTGCAAGGCACCTCCTCCAGCTTTCCATCTTTCCCTGTCTTTCACTGCTAAGTGCCACTAAATACTGTTAGGTCTCCTGGGTTTAGATGCATTTCCTAAGCCCAGCAGCCAGAAATTGTTCTTGTCTCTCTTCTACAGTGATTAACCATCATTTTCTTTCTTTTCAAGGAATGAAGAAGCTGCTGAGGCAGGTGTTGTGCCCAAAAACCAGTCACACGTTGAAAACATATTCATTTACTTACAGAATAACATCACCTAGAGTAGCATTCATGGAAAGAAAAACTTCTGAATCACAGCTGGCCAGAAATCTGATGTTTTTCCAGGTTCTGACTTAAACAGGTAATATAACCCAGTCTTAAAAATACCTCTATTTCTTCAGGCTCAGAGTGCAACACCCTTTTGTATCCATAGCTTCAAGCTGCCAAGCTTCTTGCTTCTGATGTTGGGTGATATTTTGCCTGTGGAGTCTGAACAAGGAAATATCATCTTCTTTGCACTCTGAGCTACTTTAAATAGTCACCTAAAATGGTGATAATGCCTTTATTTTATTTGGGATGTTTTGTTTTGGAGGATCTACATCTTTTTAGAGCAAAGGGGGAGTGGAGGGGGGGCTGCTTCCAGACTTCATCAAGTTGGGAGGCATTAAAAAACTCCCTCTTTAAAAGAATGAGACTCTCTGAAATACTTTTCAGCTGGCAGCAGCTTAGCAAAGCTTCTTGTCCCTTCCCCCCTCCCCAAAAATAACAGGTTTTCCACCAAATTTCTGCTCTGGAGGTAAATTCTCAATGCCTTTCAGCAGAGATCTGTGTTATGAGGGGTTGGCAGCTAGAGATGCAGAAGCAGCTGACTCAGGCAGATGCTGCCTGTTCAGAGCCTCCCTTGGGGGTTGCCAGCCCTGCTCCAGGATGTCTGAATGTGATGTGCTGTTGTTTCTGAACTGCTGCAGTCTGCAATCCACTTGCATTCAAAGCCCCCCTGCAATTAGCAAGGGTTTAATGAAGTTGGTGGTAAATTGTTGTTGTTTGAGAGGTGCTTTTGAGATGTTGCTCAGAAGAGAGGCAGGAGAGCAGCAGACACTGTCCTTAGACTCAGGCATCCTGATTTCCACTGCCTCAGTGTGCAGAAAAGGTCACTCAGTGCTGTTCAAATGCTACATAAGTACAACCAGCATAGCTACATGAAGAAGAATTTATAGTTTGGCTTCTTTTTCTTTTTGTTTAGGGCATGGTGGCCTGAAAAAGGTCATCTGGAAGGAGGTTGTAACTGAAAGGAGGCTGGAGCCAGGTGGGGGTCAGTCTCTTCTCCCAAGGAACAAGTGATAGGACAAGAGGAAAGGCCTTAAGTTGCACCAAGGGAGGTTTAAGTTGGATTATTAGGAAAATTTTCTTCCCCAAAAGTGTTGTCCAGGGCTGTGCCAGGCTGCCCAGGGCAGTGGTGGAGTCCCCATCCCTGGAGGGGTTTCCAAGCTGTGGAGATGTGGTGTGAGGGACACAGGGCAGTGGTGACCTGGCAGTGCTGGGTTAATTGTTGGACTTGATGATCTTAAAGGTCTCTTCCAACCAAAACGATTCTGTAATTCCACGACTGACACCTTCAACTTCAACCTTCTTCTTACCATGCTAAAATGTCCCTGAGCAGTGTGCTTTTTCTTTTCAGTGTGCCTCCTCTGTGGAGATCTCATGGGCTTTCAAGGGCTATGTAGACTTGGAAGAGAAAAATCTGCTCAGGTATTTGCTGTCCTCCCTCTAGTGGCTGTTCCCTCAGAGCAGAAATAGAGCTGTGCTGAAAACTCCATGGTTAAGTATGTGCATTAACTGTTATATGAAGATGAAAGGAAGTAAACCTGGGAAAAAAAGACTTGTCCCATATCAAAATAAGACACAGAATTACTGAGTTGTTGCCAAAGCTCAGTCACTGCTCTTTCAGTCCTGAAAATGTTTCTTAGAATCATTAAGGATGAAAAAGACCTTTCAAATCAAGTCCAGCCATCCCCCAACACTACCATGACCATTACACCATGTCCCCAAGTGCCATATTTACATGTTTTTTGAACCCCTCCAGGGATGGTGACCTCAGCATCTTCCCAGTTCCTTCCCCATTTTCCATCTCTCCACAGACTCACAGTTTAAGGGCACTGCTGGGCAAAAATCTTCATGGAGAGAGGGGTTTTTTTCATGTTTCCAGTTCTGTGAGTTGGCCAAGTGAGACAAATATAGAAGTGCCTGTTTTTCAGACATGGAGAAGAGCTCCTGTGCCTGAAAGCTTATTTGTTTGGTTTTTTTTTTTCAACCAAACCTGCTGATTTAATAAAAAATGCTGTTTTCTCTTACAAACCTTGTCCTGGCAAATATTTAAAGAGGTAAGAGCTGGGAAGTGCAGTGTCTTTCTTCCATTCCCAGTGCTTTCCTGTCAGTTCTCTGCAGGAAATATCAGTGTCTATGACAATCTGTACATACCACCAGCAGTTGTTACAGTCAGCAAGATCTCAAAAGACCTTAAAATCTCCTTGCTTTTTTGGCTTATCCAATATACACGCTTGTCTTTGAGACAGGAGAGATGCCAGAGTTCCATGGATCTGTGTTTTTAAACAGGAAAAAAATAGCAAGACAAAAAGTCAAGGTTGGAGAACAATGTGTTAAAAATGTCTCTTTTTTTTTTGGATCTTCTGTGCTTTGGCCTCCAGGTGTTACATGGAAGGTGAGGTTTGCAGGGCAAGTGAAACAAGCCAACCTGAGCTGCATCTACAGAACATCCTGAAGGAACTTGCCTCGTGAGTCTGTGCTTCTGGCAGAGTGGAAACTGAGGAATTAAGCCTCATGAGGAGTGGTTGAGGGACCTGGGGTTGTTCAGCCTGGAGAAAAGGAGGCTCAGGGGAGACCTTCTGGCTCTCCACAACTCCCTGAAAGAAGGTTGGAGCCAGGTCAGAGTTGGTTTCTTCTCCCAAGGAACAAGTGATAGAACAAGAGGAATCAGCCTCAAGTTGCTCCAGGGGAGGTTTAGGTTGGATATTAGGAAAAATGTCTTCCCCAAAAGGGTTGTCCAGGGCTGTCCCAGGCTGCCCAGGGCAGTGGTGGAGTCCCCACCCCTGGAGGGGTTTCCAAGCTGTGGAGATGTGGTGTGAGGGACATGGGTCAGTGGTGACCTGGCAGTGCTGGGTTAATAGTTGGTCTTGATCATCTTCAGGGTCTCTTCCAACCAAACCTATGATTCTGTGAAGAGCACTGCTGCTGTTCCCTTGACTGCTTTTATTGGTGTTGTAGGAAAATTGGGGTTTTCCTGGTTAAAAATACCAGTTTGGTTCCACCTGAACCTCACTCTGGGACAAGGTTCTGTGCCGGTGTCTCAGCTCCAGGCACTCCACAGTCGGGGGGTATGTCCTGAGCTCAAACTTGTTTGCAAACATAGAGGTGGAGTTAAAAAGCCACTTGAGGTCCCCTGTTCCATACACACAAATCCCTCGGACGTAACGGCCTGAGAAGAGAAAAAAACTGTCAGAATAAAGGATCTAAATCAGTCTTTTTTTGGAGAATTAGCTGCAGAGCCACTAGAAATCATCCCCCAGACAACAAGCATGCTAAAAGCTCTGCTGGATGTGCAATGGGAATAATATGAACAATAGGATAAAAGAAAGTTCCTTCAGAATAAATCATGAGCTAAATAAGGAGGATAATCCCAGGTAGTAACACTTCTTTTCTGAGCTTTCTCAGTTGAAACAGCAAAGGGGAATTTCCTCCTTATCAGTGCAGAGCAAATGATACCTTTACCCATACTAGATTTTCCACTAATTCTGGATGATTTCACTGTAGAAATGAAGATGTGAAACTGCTGGAATCAAAGCTGACTGAAGTTCTCCAGTTTTCTCCTCCACACAAACTGGTATGGACTAAGAATTCTTGAAAGAAAATGTCTGTAGCATTTTGATGTCCCACTTGGATATGTCAAAAGTAGTGACAGTAAGCAACATACAGACCAGGGACTGAAAAATTGTGTGCCACCCAGATCATCTACTGCTAATGTCACATCTTGAAGTAGCATGACTTGGGGAAACTCAAAGCTCACAGATTCTGATCTATTTTAGCAGAGGACTTTAGAGCCCTAATGGCTCAATGGTTGGACTTGATGATCTTGGAGGTCCCTTCCAACCTAAAGGATTCTATGATTCTATGATTGTCAGCCTGCAGCTCTTTAGGTTCCTTGTCAACCTTGGCTCTGGCAGTTTTTGGTGCCCAGCTGAGAGCTGGGATGGATCTGAGTTTACCCAGAACACCCAGCCCACTGCTCCCAGCTCTAGAGCATCTCCATCCCAATGTGGGACACGTGGACTGTTCCCACCCAGCTGTGAGAAAATTCCCCCAAGGCCTTCCAGAAAATAGTCAGCTAAATAATGTGAGCCCTAAGTGCTGCTAAATATCCCACTCTCCAAGGCTGATATGTCCTGTGCCCAGCAGGACTAGGGCAGGGATTTGTCCCCCTGTACTTGGCACTGGGGAGGCCACACCTCAAGCATTGGGTTCAGTTTTGGGCACCTCGCTTCAAAGAAGGACATTAAGCACTAGGACAAGATGAAATGGCCTCAGGTTGTGCCAGGGGAGGTTTAGGTTGGATATTAGGGAAAATTTCCTCCCCAAGAGGCTGCCCAGGGCAGTGGTGGAGTCCTCATGCCTAGAGGAATTTAAAAGCCATGGAGATGTGGTGCTGAGGGACATGGGTGAGTGGTGACCTGGCAGTGCTGGGTTAGTGGTTGGACTTGAGCTTAAAGGTCTCTTCTAACAAAAAAAGCTTGTCCTCCCTGCAATGAAGTGCTGCCTACAGGCTGTCTCACGTTGTGGCTGGAGGCTGTAGGTGTGCAAGTGGGGGGTTTTATCACTGTATGAACAGGAAGAAGAGCTGGAGGAACAATGTAGACATTACCATGGCAGCCTCCATGTCTCTCCTCCATGTCCATCCACTTCACCGCTCTCAGGTCACCTTCCCAGGAGGCACTGGGCATGGAGCCTGGGACACCTGCAGTTAGGGAACAGAAAATTTGAAAGCAAAGTAAGATTTTATTATGATTTGGGGTGTTTTTTTTTCCTCTTCCCTAGATGGCAACAAGTCCAGTATCTCTACAGCTACCACAACCCAACAGCTATGTTGCTTGTGAGCTTGAAGGAGAAACAAGTCTCTAAAGGCACTGTAGAATGTCAGGGGGCTTGGTGGTTGGTTTTTTTTTTGAGGAATTGGATGGTAAAAGGTTAAACATCAGGTTTTGGGTTTTTTTTTTCCCTGTTTTCTTGCTTTGCTGTGTGTTTTTAAGGACAGCTTGTTCCTGAGAAGTAAGGATGGTGGTTTGGAAATACTGAGTCAGATGCAGAAAGACCCAACAGCAGAACCACTAGAGCACTTTGCCATGAACAGAGAGATGTGGAAGCTACAAACAGAGCTTCAAGACTTTATTTCTCTCCCTCTGTATATTGGGCTGTTCCCAACTAAAATGACATTCCAAAAAAACCATGAGTGTGTCGTGAGGAAAATTCAGACAATGCGACTCCTCTGTGGCAAGCTGAAGAAAACACTTTATAGGAAATAAAAAGATGGCATGGGATGAATGCTTTCAGTGACCAGGGTTGAGTGTTAGCATCCCAAATTAAAAAGCTGATCCTAAGAGCTGGCAGTAAGCGTGGTGTGCGGAAGGACCTGGGAAATGCTGACAGGGTGGGAGAGCAGGAGGGTGACTGACAAAACAGGAACGACCCCGGGACATCCCCGAAAACCCTGCGAGGCACCAACCTTCCAGGAACACAAAACTACTGACTTCACACTATTCACCCTCTCCCAAATTGAGTGAACGAGGCGTTTTTGGAAGTTAATTAGAAGGAGGAAAAGTGTAGCTCAGCACCAGGGGGGAAAAGAAAAATGGATTTACCACATTTTCCTTTAAATATTTGTTTGCGCAACCAATTTCAGATTCAGAAGCTGTGCTAGGGTGGTGTTCTTGTTGGGTTTTGTTTGGAAAGTGGTGGTGATGCTGAAAAGCCTGAGGGCAAGTGGACAGCTGTCCCATTGGCCAGCCCTGACTTCTGGTGGTGGCCACCAGAACCCTTCTAGCTTCATCAGGAGCCCCACTCCTGGATACAAGGCTTCACGCCCAAGCTCATCCAGTTTTAGTCCCTTGCAGGTTCTCCAACAGCAAATTAGGTTGGTTTTATTTTCAGATTTTGTCCTCTTACAGAACTCAATAGGGAGATATCAAGGAGTTGAGCTGTGAGTGTTAGGAGGATGGAGAGAAGCTGAGGAGCAAATGTGGATAGGATGGAAATGGTCACCTCTTAACCCTCTACAGTGACAATAATTTGTCTGATGTGGTTTGAAAGACAGCACTTAAGAGAGGTTTGCTCTGAAATCCTGGTTTGTCTGTTGTTTGTCCTGTGAGACAAGTTCTGCCTGTCCAGGAGAGGGACCCAGATGGTAAAGATATAGGAGAGTCCTCAGAAGAAGAGATTTTCTTTCCAGATGAGATTGAAACAATGGAGAAAGAAAACAATGGAGAAAGAAACCCTCACCACCCCTCCTTAAAAATGTATAAAGGTTCAGTTTTGTAGTTTGTCACTCTAAATTTCCATTTCAGTGGGTATGTGAATGCAAAAATATGTATATGGAGGGGTGAGGGGTTGGCTAAAATAAACTCAGGATTGTCAAGCTTTAAAGCAGATGTCAGAACCTGGAGAGAAGGAAATAATAAAACTCAGAGGGGAAAAAAAAATAAATCTAATGTGAAACTACTTCTTTCAAGACAGTGGTTTGAATTGAGGCAGTGCCTGTCATCTTCTGGAGCCATCAGGCTGTTGACAGTCTTAAGACTGTCACACGTTGAGTGCTGGGTTCAGTTTTGGGCCACTCACTCCTAGAAGGACATTGTGGTGCTGGAGAATGTCCAAAGAAGAATAATGAAGCTGGTGAAAAGTCTAGAGAACAAGTCTGAGGAGCACCTGAGGGAGCTGGGGTGGTTCAGCCTGGAGAAAAGGAGGCTCAGGGGAGACCTTACTGCTCTCTACAGTCCCCATCCCTGGAGGGGTTTCAAAGCCATGGAAATGTGGTGCTGAGGGATGTGGGTCAGTGAGGACCTGGCAGTGCTGGGTTGGATGGTTGATCCAGTGGGACTTGATGGTCTTAAAAGTCTCTTCCAACCAAAGTGATTCTATGATTCTAAGAGAGCTAAACTGCACCTTCTGTGTTGAATCATCTGATGGATAATAAGGAAAGTGCCTCAGTTTGAGTAGCTTCATTGGATGATACATTTTGAAAGAGGTTTTCCTGAGCTGTTATTGACCCATAAACTAACTCTAGTGTCTTTGGCAAGGTTGCAATCCTGCATCAGAGGAGATGAACTCTCCAGAGCTGTTGAGGAGACACCCCTCTCCTGCAGTGGGAGTGAGCTGGACCTGTGGGAACATGCTGGGTGCTGAGGACTGCTGAGGGGAGAGCTGCTCTTCAGGAACTACCAGTGCCCACCCTGGCACCCATTGAGGTGATGCACAGCATCAGGGTCTGTCTCTCAACACTCGTAAGGCAGCTTTAGGAGTGGTCAGATGAATTTGCTCGTAGGTGAAAGGAGGGGACAGGTTCAGATGGCCTGACTGGAGTTCCCCCCTAACAGAAACAAGGGCTGTTGGCAGCTCAGCAGCTGGGAGTGTCAGGAAAAGTCTCTGCTTCAGCTGCAGAGGTCACACTGAAGTGTGGTAGGGTGCAGGCATGAGTTGTGGCACATTCCTAATGCCAGAATTTAGAAAGGAAAAATTCCTTCCACAGATTACTCTCCAACTCAGTTCTTCAAGGAGTTGAGCTCTCTGAAGCCTCCTACACTTGTGTCTGAGAGTTGTGTTCCTCTGCTTGGTTCTTCTTTATTTTCACAAGCTCATTTATTAGCTGTGGCTTTCCAGAAAGACTTCTTGAAGCCATACCCTTCCTTATCCCATCATCAGCAAGCCATGGGAGAAGTGAGCAATGGGTTGTGAAGCAAAGCATTGCCCTTACTGAAAGCAGTGTTTAAATACCAGTGGCTGTGGACTGCACAGAGATCAAACCTGGTTTAAGTTGGTTCTTAGGTGAACTATAATATCTGAATGGTGGATAGAGGACAAGAGTAAATTTCCAGGAAATTCTGCTGTGAAGAAGGTGGTTTTGTGATTGCTGGGGCTGTGTTGCCACACCTTCCCTTAAGCAGGTTTCTCAGAAGAGGAAGGTTTTGATGATGAGTTTACAGGAGCTTTGCAGCCACGAGGCTCAGTAACAGTCACAGGAAAATCCCTATTATTTTTTTAATGCCTTATTCCTCTGAGAAGTTCTTGCTCAATCAGGAAGTCTCATTGAAATAAAGGGGAATATCAAGAAGAGAAGAAGGATTAATTGTGAGTAATGCTGCAGACAGAGGTATAAAATACTTTCACTTTCTAGAATGTGGCTTATTCAACCAGCATCACCAGAACCACATTAAAAAGCTTCTGATTGATTAATCTGCTAGCAGTGCTGCTCAGAATTTTCTGGTGTTCCTCTTGTATCTCACACCCACGTCCAAGGGATGGGAAAGAGAGATTCCTTGAAAGCCACTAGCTCTTGAGGTCATAAAGCTACTGATCAGTGAAATTTGAGCAAGGACAACTCCCATCTCTCTTGAGAGCTCACTAGCTTGTCTCACAGCATTGCCCACCACATGCCTGCTATTACCTGAGACCCACTGTGTGCCACCAGCCTTCCTTCCTTACTGTAAAGATGACAGCAACCAGCTTCCTGGACAGGTCAGCTAGCTACAAATAATATCTACTGGTGGTTGTACCATGACTATCTTGATCAGTAATTATTTGTGCATCTTGCAAGAAAATTTTGGAAGATGCTTCCAAAAGCCATCTGCATGGAGGAGAAGTCTTGTGCATCTTCTGACCCTTTCCCAGTCGTATGAACAAGGCAAAACTTCAGGTGAAGATGCAAATACTGGCTCTGAATCTGTTTCTCTGAACGAATCCTTGCCCCATGCAATGGATTTTAGGGAGTAGTTAGGAGTACGTGGGGGTTTTGCAGGTGCTATGGGAGTGTGTGCACACAGAAGAGCACGTGAAGAAGAAGAAGAAGAAGAAGAGCACCAGAAGAAGATTCTAGCCTGAACTCAATTTTTTTGGCTCTGAAGGAATAGATAGAGAGGGAAGAATTGACTTCTATTTGTGGAAAAATAAAATTCCCCTCCAGCAAAATGAAATCTTGTAGAAAACACCTTCACTACAATGCTTGCATAGTTTACATATTTAAATCTTTATTCACTCTCTTTTCTTCATCTCATTTTTTGCAGGTAAAAGGCCTAAATCAGCTGAAATATCCAAAGATTTCAGTCTGAGCTTGGATCCCCTGGGCTTCTGCTCAGATACAGGACAATAATGCACACCCTGCACGGTGCAGTCACCTCTCCCTCAGTGGTCAGAAAGGGCAAGTGAAGCTTGTGTGCTAGATCACTCTTTTAGAGTCATGGAATCACTCTGGTTGGAAGAGACCTTCAAAATCATCAAGTCCAACCTTTAACCCAGCACTGCCAGGTCCCCACTGAACCGTGTCCCTCAGCACCACATCTCCATGGCTTTGAAATCCCTCCAGGGATGGGGACTCCACCACTGCCCTGGGCAGCCTGGGACAGGGCTTGACAACCCTTTTGGGAAAGAAATTTTTCCTAATATCCAACCTAACCCTCCTGTGATGCAACTTGAGGCCATTTCCTCTTGTCCTATTGCTTGTTATTTTGGAGAAGAGCCCAACCCCCACCTGGCTCCAGGCTCCTGTCAGGAGCTGTGCAGAGCCAGAAGGTCTCCCCTGAGCCTCCTTTGCTCCAGGCTCGGCACCCCCAGCTCCCTCAGCTGCTCCTCACCACACTTGTGCTCTAGACCCTCCACCACCTTCGTTACCCTTCTCTGGCCACGCTCCAGCCCCTCAACATCCTCCTTGGAGTGAGGTGCTCAAAACTGAACCCAGGGTTTGAGGTGTGGCCTCCCCACCTCCCTGCCCTAGTCAGATCCAAGCCAGGTATGATCTGATGAAATTTTTCCCCTAGCTCTTGTCAGAATCCAGCTTTGTGCACACACGTGTGTGCCTACAGAAAGCAAACGTGCAGGTGGCCTCACCTGGGATCCTGTTGAGCGTCACCCAGAAGTGCTCATCAGGGCTGTAGGTGTCCTCAGACCAGGCCAGGAGATCGAGGGCACGTCGGTCCTGCAAAACAAACCCCACGAAGGGCCGAGCCACGGCCACGTAGGCCGAGCCAAAGTAGATGGTCAGGTTGTGTGGTGGAGGTGCCTTCAGCACCCATGTCCCCAACATGAAGGAAAAGAAGGGGTACAGCTGCTCCCTGTGCACGTATTTGGTGCGGGAGGTGATGTGGGGAGGTTGCAACACCCCCGGGGTGATGTTCTTCCCCCCGAGGCCCTTCAGGAGCTGGACGATCTCCCGGTTGGTTTTCAAGGGGAAGTCCTGGCCGCAGGTGTTGAGCAGGTAACGCCAGGGCACAGTG
This sequence comes from Merops nubicus, assembly GCF_000691845.1. Taxonomy (NCBI): domain Eukaryota; kingdom Metazoa; phylum Chordata; class Aves; order Coraciiformes; family Meropidae; genus Merops; species Merops nubicus. Next base: position 11,182 of record NW_008610247.1, read on the forward strand.
GAGGCCAGAAGGTCTCTCATGCAGCGGAGGTCGGCCCGTAGGCGGGAGACGCCGCCGTAGACCACCCGCTCGGCCCCGGAGGACAGGAAGGCGTTGGGGAAGCACCTCAGCAGGTCCTTCACCTCCTGATGGAAGAGGGCTGGCGCCTTCGCGTCCACGTGGACGCAGTAGATGTTCTGGGGCATGTACACTGCCCTGAAGAGCCTCTCGAAGGTCTCGAACTCCTTGTGCAGGGTCATGACGTAGGCGATGGGGAAAGCGGCTTCCTCGCGGCCCCGGAGGCCAGGAAGGCGTTGGGGAAGCACCTCAGCAGGTCCTTCACCTCCTGATGGAAGAGGGCTGGCGCCTTGGCGTCCACGTGGACGCAGTAGATGTTCTGGGGCATGTACACTGCCCTGAAGAGCCTCTCGAAGGTCTCGAACTCCTTGTGCAGGGTCATGACGTAGGCGATGGGGAAAGCGGCTTCCTCGGCGGAGAGGGGGCGGGTGATGTAGTGGTTCTGGGAGATGTACTCCGTGCAGCTGGATCCTCTGAGGGATGTTTCCAAAGCGTTTTGCTTCAGGAAGGACTCCTTGTCTTCAACCAGTGCTTGACAGGCTTCTTCTAGCGTCGAAGTCAGCGAGAAGTTCGACCTCCTACGGGATCGTTCCGCGTGGAACTCAACGGCGTAGAAAACAAATGGAAGTGGAACACTCAGAACCAGGAGAGCAAAGAAGCAAAACCTGAGTGTATTCATTGCTGCTCAGGAGAAGAGTCACACTTGAAACATCACAGAGAGGTCAGATCAGGCACCAGAAACCTCTCGGTTTTGCTGGCTGGACGTGGCTTTCTGATGGATGTTGTACGTGTCCCTCTGGTGCACAGAATGCAGCTGCTGTCCTGACTTTCAACTTTAATACTTCTGGAGTCATCGTTGATGTGGAAACAGCAGAGGCAGTAGATGACTGGCAGATGGAATCTGCTCCACAGCACCCTGAAGATTAAACAGGCACGTTGCATAATTACTAGCTTGGCAACAAACAGCCAACACCACACACTTCACCGTGCCCCTGCAGTCCATTTATGGCTCTGTTCTCAGCTGCTCCCTCCCCACTCTCCCTGCGTGTGTCCTATTGTGGCAGGTACAACCCCCTTCCACTGGCAAACAAACCCCTCAGAGGTCTGTGCCTGGACTTGCCCCTCAGACAATTAGAATGACCACAACTCCCCCTCGACTGGGGTACAAATGGGGCACCGCCTAAGAACCTGTTGAGCTGGTTCTTTGCAGAGCTGCAGGCCTGGCAGTTGCAGCCTCTCCTTGGACACCCTGTCCAAGGAGATTTCCAGGGCTTGAGCCTCTGTGGATTGTGTGAGCCTTGCCCCCCCCTTCTGCTGAGTGGTGTCTTGGGCTCTCTCCTGTGGGAGGTTTCCTCTCTGTGCATGAGCGTGGCCCATTTTGGTTCATCTTTCCTTCAATTACTTGTGTAGTGGATACCTTCCCAGCAGACATCCAGATTTGTTTGATTTTTGGCAGAAGAAGAGCTGGGAATAAACCCCCACTGGTGACAATAAACCCCCACTTTGTGATAGTAGCAGCTGTCTTGGTTTGTGGGTGCCACCGTGACACACAGAGCTGTAAATCTTCCTAGGAAAACCTCACATTTACCCCTTGGATAATTCTGTTTCCTTACTTACAGGAGCTGGTTTTTTTTAAACTACCCAACTATATCAGTGATCACAGCTCCAGAATGATGAAAGGTTTGTTCAGCACGTCGTGCTACCACACAAGGCCACCAGCACTCAGGATCTTTTTTGCCTCTGTGTAGAGTTATATCAAACCCCTCAGATTATTGCAGCGACCTGTTCTTCATTTGTAAATTTGAGACCTGCCAGATTTTTTTCTGCTGAGTGTCATGGATGAGGTGCAACGAGCTCCAGGCTTCCATCCATCACAAGAAAGTGGGTTAGTGAAACTTGCTATTTAAACTACTTAAGGTAACCTTGGGCTTTCTGATGAGGCATTCTCATTTCTAAGGGCTGTGTGTGCATTTGGTGTAACCCCATGCTTATGCAATGATGGCTCGTGGCAGGGCTCTGACTAAAGTGAGATGCTTGGTAACTCTCTCTTCCAACTATGAGGCTGTTCATGTGGATCTCCTGCCGTGACACGGCACGTTTGGGGCATGCAAACTTTTCCCAACATCATGTCCCTTTGCTGCAGTGCCTAGTAATGCTGAGGCAAAATGAGATGAGCTGAAATTATGCCAATAAATGTTGTGATTGGGCAGTCCAGCGTGCTACAGAGGCAGAGACACCATCACCTACCTTCCAACTCATGCAGACAAGTCACCTCAGGCACTTGCAGGTCCCTCCCAGAAGCTGGGAGGTTTTCCAATCATCCTGGTTCCAAAGAGTCTCCTGGATTCTCTGTTCAAACACATTGAAGGCTGCAGGCTGTGGCTTCAGCTCATCAGGTACAATCACGAGCTGTAATGAGGAGAGGAGCCCTGGAGAAGCTTTGTAAGGACTTGATGTGCTCCAAGACAGGATGTCCCCACTGGTGCAGGACAGACCTGGCAGTCAGGCTTACCTGGGGATGGTAAGGAGCAGAGCTGTTCCTCACCAAGGTGTGAGCAGGGACAGATGGGTGTAGCTGTGACCACGCTGCAGGTCCAGTGCAGCCTTCTTCAGGGACACCAGCACCTTCAGAAGGAGAACAGCTCTGATGGAGTTGAGCAGCTGGATCAAAGGTGTGCAAAGTCCCAGGGAGTCATGGAAGTTCACCTGATGCTGCTGAGGAGTCATCTGGAAAGTGCACACAGCCTGACAGTGCAGCTGGTTAGAAGAAGACACAGAGAGGTGAGCAGATGCTGGGCTGAGACCACTGTCTAAGCCCAGCTCAGCAAAGCTCAGCAAAGGATGCCATGAGGAGAACCACAGCCCAGCCTAGTCACTGGTGATCACTGTCCTGGGGAGCACAGACCTGCCCAGAGTGCTGCAAACCACTGCTCCTTCCTAATTTCATGGTTACAGGGAATTACATCCCAGAGCAGACAACTCTCACCCTCCTGGCACCTCAGGAACACAAACTGCTGTCACCAGAGGTGACTAGAGGGGCCAGCAGCCCTTTGATCTCCTCTCTGCACTCCACAGACCATCGAGTTCAACATCTCCCCACCTGCTCACCAGGCCAGCTGGCTGCAGGACCATTGCTTGCCCTGGGCCACGGTCTTCACATGAGACTTGCATCCACCTGGAGGTAGGAAAACGTGGAAGGAGGAAAACCAGGAGCAGATGCCAGCGTTCCTGCAGGAGTCAGGATTTCCTTGGGGGAATCTCAGCTGGAGACAGGGAGATTTTCCAAGATATCAAAGGCTGGGATCCTCCAAGGCATTTAGGTGCCTTTGAAACTGTCTGCTCAGATGTTTTTAAAACTATTTTAGGCACTGTATAACCTGCTACACAGCTAGGAAATATTTGTAGGTAGGCAGATTGGATAGATAGATAGATAGATAGATAGATAGATAGATAGATAGATAGATAGATAGATAGATAGATAGATTGATTGATTTCTGAGGTGCTGTTCTGGTTTGCTGGATCAGAATCCCAGCCAGCCATGCTCTGCAGGCTGTTAGCAGTTTGGAGTCAGGGCAGCTGACCTGAGTTGGCTCCAGATTGGCTCCCAGACCAGAAACATCACGCTCAGTATAGAGGGGAAGTTTGCTGATGGTTAGGAGCTTTCTGCTTGGGTTCCTGCTACAGGTTCCTCCTGATCCTGCTCATCTACCTTCTCCTGCTCTTCAGGACTGCCCTCCTGTTTCTGGTGAGTGCTGTACCTTTGCTGAGCTGAGGATAACTCTGGTTCCTTTGTGTTGACACTGATATTAGTTTGGCTGTTTCATTAAATCCCTTTTTGTTTCAACCTGTGGGTCTCCTCTCCTTTTCCTGGTCCCACTTCTCTGCTGGGGAGGGGTCACTGGGTGACAGAGCAACTGCTGGAGTTTAGCTTTGAATATGGGCTAAATGTAGAGAGGTGTGTTAAGAGTGTGACCAGCAGGTTGAGGGAGGTTCTCCTCCCATCTGCTCTGCCTTAGTGAGGCCATCTCTGGAGTATTTGGTCCAGTTCTGGCCTCCCCAGTGCAAGAGAGACAAGGAGCTACTGGAGAGAGTCCAGCAGAGGCTGTGAAGAAGCTGAGGGACCTGGAGCATCTCTGTGCTGAGGAAAAGCTGAGAGCCCTGGGGCTGTTCAGCCTGGAGAAGAGAAGACTCAGAGGGGATCTGATCAGTGCTGATCACTCTCTAAAGGGTGGGGGTCAAGAGGCTGGGGCCAGACTCTTGTCAGTGGTGCCCAGTGACAGGACAAGGGGCACTGGGCACAAACTGGCACCCAGGGGGGTCCATCTGAACATGAGAAAAAACTTTTTCACTATTGTTTGCTGTGAGGGTGGCAGAGCCTGGAGCAGCTGCCCAGAGAGGCTGTGGAGTCTCCTGCTCTGGAGAGATCCCAAACCCACCTGGCCACAGGGATCCTGGGCACCCTGCTGTGGGTGCTGCTGCTTTAGCAGGGGGGTGGGACAAGATGCTCTCCAGAGCTCCCTTCCAACCCCACCATTCTGTGGTAGAATTTTCTCTTGGGTGTGGAAGTTTGTGTGGTCTGTAGCAAACCAAAGAGCTACAAGCAGAAACCAAGAGAGAGGCAGGCTCATCCCAGGAGTGACATGCAAGACTTAACTTTCCCTCAGAGGGTTTGGGGGTGTTTTTTGGGTGGGTTGGTTTGTTTTCCTTGCACAGAAATTGCTGCAGAAGCCTTGCAACAACCCAGACTATCCAGGAGCCTTTGGTACCACCAGCCTTGTGTGCTTGGTGGTGCTTCTTAATCCTGGTGCCTGAACTCTCTGGCACAGTTATTATTTAAAATTCTGAGAATTCCATTGCTGTGGAAAACCAAGCTCTCAAAACCTTTGGGGTTTTGTAGTTTGGGTTTTTTTACTAGCTCTACCTTGTGCTGATTTTTATAAAACAAGATCCCTGCCATGGATAATAGGCAGAAATCACACCAAAAAAA
>NW_008610248.1:0-654 GCF_000691845.1 Merops nubicus
CCTCTCAACCCCACCCTGCTGGGGTTCTGTTCAGGCTGGCACAGAGCTCAGCACCTCTCAGGGGAGGTCAGAGCTCTGCAGACTGCTGGCAGATGACCCCCCACCTTCCCTCTGACCTCTGCAGTCAGGGGTTCACAGCCCTCAGTTCCAAGGCCTGTCCCTGGCAGGGCACGTTCTGGGCAGGCTGGACTCTGGTCCATGGGCAACTTCCAGCTCAAGCTGCTCGTTGCAGGTTATGGAGCCCAAACATCAAACTGGTCCCAGTCCAGGCAGGCTGGGGGAAGCTCTGTCTGTACACAGGTTATCCAAACAACCCCCCTGATCTGCACCCAGCAAACGCCCACAGCACAGGGGGCCTGTCACAGAGCTGGAGCCACAGAGCAGTGCTCCTGCACCCCTCACCCTGGGCACCACTCAGCTGGCCACACGAGCCACCTCACCCCACTCCAGGTCTCCAAAGGGGTGTGGGAGAACATCTCCAGGCTGGATCCCCTGAGTGGCTGGTGCTGTCCCCACCCTCAGACCAATTTAGTGCCCTGTAGGGGCTCCCTGACTAGGCACAGACATGAGCCAGTGTGTGCCCAGGTGGCCAAGGAGGCCACCAGCATCCTGGCCTGGATCAGCACTAGTGTGGCCAGCAGGCGCAGGGAAGGG
>NW_008610248.1:994-3039 GCF_000691845.1 Merops nubicus
CCTTGCAGAGTGGTGAGGGATTGGCCCAGGCTGCCCAGGGAGGTGCTGGAGTCCCCAGCCCTGGAGGGGCTCAAAAAACGTGTGGACATGGCCCTTGGGGACATGGTTTAGTGGTCATGGAAGTGTTGGGTTGATGGTTGGACTTAGTGATCCTGGAGGTCTTCTCCAACCTGAATGACTCCATGCTCAAAGACTCAGAACCCCACAAGGCCTGCTCCTGGCTGAGGGGTTTGCACCTCACACTCAGCTGCCAGGAGCTCACCCTGCCCAGTGACTACCTGCAGTTCAGCCCTCCCATGATGCATGGGAGGAGATTTCTTCCTGCAGGCAGCTCTTGGTCAAGCCCCAGCCTGCAGGAGAAGGGACAGTCTGACCCCCCCAGGTCCCTCCTCCTGCATTTCCCCCCAGAGCAGCAGCTCAGGGGACAGAGGAGACTCCGACAAGTCCACGAGCTACTTAAAACAACAAGGTAAGCACTTTATTCCCATTAAGCATGTTGTTTTAGTATCACAATGGAATGATGAGAAAACGTTTAAAAAAAAAAAAAACAAAACCCAACAAAACAAACCCCCCAAAAAAAGTCTCTAAACCCCCACCAAGAGCAGGGAGGGGTTTTTTTTTTCCAAGGCAATTTAAAACCGCCGGGAGTGCCAGAAGTGCCAGAAGAGGACCCCAACACCCCGAGACTCCTCCTGGGGGAGCTGGGCAGGGGCAGGGAGGTGGAATGACACGAAGGTACGAATGTCTGAAGTAGTCTTTGGCTCTTCTGCCTCGCGTTCCACACGTCCACGACCCCCCAAAAATAAACCTCTGGAGGTGACAAAGTGCTACGTGAAGTCGAACCGAAGCCCAGCCCGGGGACGTCTCCTCTGGGTTGGCACATCCCCCAAACTCTGGCTTGGGATGTTCCCCTCTGGGTTGGGGCGTGGAGACACGTTCAGCAGCCAGCGTTGACTCCAGCTGGAGGTGGTTTTTTTTTTGGGGTGGGGAAGGAGAGAGAGGAGGTGGAAGAAGGGGAATGGAGGAAGCGTGGAGCGTGAGTCCCAGCCGTGCCCGCGCCCGAGCTGCGCCTCCTGCCCAGGGAGGAGAGAAGGTGGTGGCCAAAGCCAGCCTGGATCTGTCCCCTGGGGGGGTTCAGTGCCCCAGTCCAGTGCAGGGAGCTATAGTTTCACAGTCCCAGGGGGCAAGCTGTCGTTGCAGAGCCTGTAGTAACGCAGGTCGTTCACCAGCCTGTGCACGTTCTGGGTGAACGAGGGCAGATCCTGGGGGAAAAAACCACAGAGATCAAACTTGTCCTGCAAAGAAAACACCTCCAAGCATCATCCTGCAGAGAATGGAGAGGGCCACGTTTCCACACGTGAGGAGAAGTCTCTCTCCTCTGAGGTCTGAGCCCAGGACACTCTGGAGCTGCCCCCTGCAGAGTGGGGACTCCAGGGATCTGCTCTTGGCTCTGGTTCCTCAGCCTGTGCCAGGGCACCATGCCAATGGTCGTGGTATCTGCTCAACCAGGGTGCCACAGACCCCCTAACAAGGGCTAATGTTCCTTAAGAATTGTCTTCTAGAGTCCAGTGATGCTCTCAAGGCTGCTTCCCCACCCTCATCAGTCTCAAATCCCCATCAGGAGAGGGAGCACCTCACAGATAAGAAACCTTCAGCAGATGGAAGCTGCAACCTGCTGCACTGTCATGATGCTCCTCAGGGAGGTTACACACACCCCCCAGTTTCCTTCAGGGCTTGAGAGAGTTGTAAGCCATTGCAGCTACTCTGTTGTGTCCTCATGGCAACTCTCCAACATCTGGCCAGCAGCTGGAGTGACATTTGGACAAGGATCTGAGTGTCCCACTCTACAAAATGTCAGTCTACCCCTAGGAAAACTTCCTCCAGGAAACACATTCCCCAAGTCCCACAGCATTCAGCAGTCCCAGAGGCAGAACCATGGGATCACAGGATTGTTTGGGTTGGAAAAGACCTTGAAGATCAAGCCCAACCCTTCCCCCAGCACTGCCAGGTCCCCACTGCCCCGTGTCCCTCACACCACATCTCCA
>NW_008610248.1:3311-39939 GCF_000691845.1 Merops nubicus
AGCTGCTCCTCCCCACACTTGGCCTCTAGACCCTGCCCCAGCAGCTTCGTTGCCCTTCTCTGGCCACACTCCAGCCCCTCAAGGTCTTTCTGGGAGTGAGGGGCCCAAACCTGACCCCAGAATTTGAGGTGGAGCCTCCCCAGTGCTGAGCCCAGAGGGATGATCCCTGCCCTGCTCCTGCAGCCCACACTGGTGCTGACCCAAGATGAGCCACTAGTTCTGCTGCCTATAGTGAAAACCCCTTGTCTGGGCACTGCTGAGCCTGGAAGCATTTGGAACAGAAGGCACAGCCTCAGAACACTGCCCTGAGAAGCTCACAGCTGCCTGCCCACATGTTCTACCAAAAAAAAAACCCCAAGCATCCTGGCACTCCACTGCAGCATTTCCCCTCCTTACCCTGTCCATTTTGAAGTTCCTCCCCAGCACGTTCTTCTGGTTGGAGTCCACACCATCACAACTGGCCAGGAACTCAGGGAGGAAGGCTGAGTAGAAGCCATCAAAGTCCACTGAGGCCATGTTGTAGGTGGCAATGCCAATCTCCTCCTGCAACAGGTCGTGCGACTTGTGGACCAGCACCTGAAGCAGCACGTTGACAAACTGGAAGAGCATGGTGGTCCTGAAGATCTTCTGCATGGAGAGAGGCACAGGGGTGGAGTTCAAGCCATCCAGGTCACACCAGGCATGGCACAACACCAGCAGCAGCTTCTGAGGCTGAGTTTGCAGCAGGCTCTGCCAGCTCTTGTGAGCACAGAGATGGTTTTCCAAGCCAAGCTCACAAGCAGCTACAATAACTTTAAAGCTGATAATAAACTCAGCTTAGGAGTGAATGCAGAGGGTGTAGACTGGTCAATCAGGACCCACCTTATGGTAGAGCTTCTGCTTGGTGTTCAGTGTCTCCAAGTAGAAGAGATTCTGCTTGAACAGGTGAATGTCAGGCTGCAGGAAGGACTGGCCAAAAGCCTGCAAACAAAGCAGAACTGAAGGAGGGGGACTGATCACAGAGTCCCAGCATGGTGGAGGGGTTGGAAGGGACCTCTGGGGATCATCTCATCCAGCCCTCTGCTCCAGCAGCTCACTGGGTTTGGGATCTCTCCAGAGCAGGAGACTCCACAGCCTCTCTGGGCAGCTGCTCCAGGCTCTGCACCCTCACCCCAAAGAAGTTTCTCCTGCTGCTCAGGTGGCACCTCCTGGGTTCCAGTTGGTGCCCGTTGCCCCTTGTCCTGTCCCTGGGCACCACTGAGCAGAGTCTGGCCCCAGCCTCTTGCCCCCCGGGGCCCTTTAGCTCTTGCTCAGCACTGCTCAGATCCCCTCTGAGACTTCTCTTCTCCAGCTGCACAGCCCCAGGGCTCTCAGCCTGTCCTGGCACAGAGATGCTCCAGCCCCTCAGCATCTCTGTAGCCTCTGCTGGTCTCTCTCCAGTAGCTCCTTGTCTCTCTTGAACTGGGGAGCCCAGCACTGAACACAGGACTCCAGAGGTGGGCTCACTGGGGCGCAGAGGGTTAGAACTCACAGGGGATGAAGCATGGAAAGACAAACACCCCTGGAACATCCCTCTGTTCCATGCACAGCAGCAGGGAATGCTCCCTGGCAGAGAGGGTTCTGGGCAGCTGTGGGGCCAGCTGAGTTACCTGCATAATGGCACTGAACTGTGCTTCATTCTCCATCTGCTCTTCTGCTACTCCTCTTTGGACACTGGCCAGCACACTGGACTTGAAGAAGTACCTCCAGTTATGGTGGAGGACCCGAAAAAGCAGCTCAAACAACTCTGCCTTCACATCAGGAGACGAGCGCTAGGAGGCAAGGGGAACAAGCAGCTCACAGCAGGCTCCTGGGCTGCAACCCCTCTGCCAGCAGCAGCCTGTCTGCTGGCCACCAGGGCAGCACTTAGTAGCCACAGCACCAGAGCATCAAAGCATTTCCTCCTGAGGAAGGCACCAAACCCAGCAGCTCTTGGGTCAGGCTAACAACACCCCAGTGAGTTTTGAGTCTCACCTCCTGCTTTGAGCACATCTAATTCCAGCCTCTCCTGACAAAATCCTCCACCCACGTTCCTCCCAGTGCCCACTGACCAGTCCCCCAGTTTGCCCTGCACAGGGACTGCCACCTACAGCTCTTGGAAAGCAAAGAGAGCTTCACTGCTCCCACCCCCCAGCACTCCCTCCCCACCTCCCCCTTCCCTCCTTGCCCTCGTGTGAGGGCAGCCCTACCTCAGCAATGATGGGGTAGACCTGCTCCATGCACAGGGAGATGACACTGGGCAGAAAAGGCTTGAAGACTTGGCCTGGCTCTTGTACCACCACCTGAAGTATCTTCAGAAACTTCTCCACCACTCGACAGCCCGTGCTGCCCTCGTGGAGGATGCTCTCAGCCAGCTGTTCCCTAGGATAAAGAGAGTCAGAGAGTGTCCTGGTGTAGAGGAAAGTGCTCAGGGCCTCTAAATGTCCTCAGTTAACACAGGCCAAGTGCACCAAGCCACAAAAAAGAGCCAGATTTTGACTGCAGACTGATGTCCTCTTGAGGGGTAAGAAAGAAGCAACCAACGTGGGACAATACCTGGTGAACATGTTTAGGAAGGTCTGTATGATCTGCTCAGTGAAAGGCACTCCCATCTGCACCCTCAGGCCTTGGAACAGAGTGAGGAAGAAGCTCAGCATCTCATCTGTCACATCTAAGGTGAACAGGAAAGCAAAAAGAGTGGGTTAAATTATGCTCAAGTGAATCAATGCCACATAAAAAGTGTATTTGCTCCTCCTGCCCAGGGAACCCCCTTTACTCCTGGAAATTCAGCAGCCATCAGAAACTGAAAGCAACAGTTGGTACTACAGGGCTTAAAGGTTGTTCATCCAATTTCTGAAGCCCCCCAGGGATGAGGGCTGGCAGCACCAAGCAGCTCAGAACAAAGAGGACACCAGCAGCACAGCCCCCAGTCTGGGCTGCCCACCCAGGGCTCCTGGAGAAAGCTTGGCTGATGGTCTGGGCCCATCTCCACCTCCTCACTGCTCCTACAGGGTTAACAGGAAACAGAAGAAAACCCCAAACAACTACACAGCCCAGGGTGGCTGGGAGACAGGATCCAGCTTCTTTTCTTTGGCAGGAACTGAAAAGAGCCTTCTGACTTCAGAAGTCACCTCCAGCACGGGGCTGTGGGGTCAGCTGAGCAGCACCACAGCCAATTCTTCATCAGCCCCAACACCTTTTACTGAGTGACCACGGGAAGCAGAAGCTGCTCAGCTCCTCCTTCAGTGCAGCCTTTTCTAGCCAAGCAACAGCACCTGCAGAAGGCTGCTGGCCCCTTTTGAAGACAGCAGCTCACTGGAGTCACAGCAGTGACTGGAGGTCTTGGATCCTCTCTGATTTCAGCTTGGTTTTGCTTCTCCCATACCTGCTTTGCTGAGAAAAATCCCACCTAGCTCCCAAAGTTACCCTGGAAGGCCTCACTCTTCACAAGAGAGGCTGCTGCAGCCATGGGCTACCCTGATCTGATACCAAATGAAGCTGCTGGCCAGAAGATTGCCAAGCAACACTCCTGGTTACATCTCAGCAGCCTTTCCTTTACCCAGAGGAAAAGAAACCACATTGTTTGGCCTAACTCTGTTGAGATCTCCTCTTTATCTTCAAGCTTCTGGAGAGAATGAGTGGCAGACACAGCCAGCAAAGGTATTTTTAAGCTTTTTTTTTAATGTGCTGAGGATCAGCTCTGTTTTGTTTCACTGCTGAACACATCCCAGGGCACCTCCACCTTCTGCAAGCATGAGAAAGCCTCATGCCATCCCCTCCCTGGATGGCAGGGACCTCCCCTCCCTGCTCTGATGGAGCCCAGACTCCCACACCACACCTAGCCACACACACAAGCTCCACATCACCAGCACCACTGGAGGCTGAGGGGTTTTGGGTGTATCTCAGGAGGTCATAAAGCTACTCACAGCATGAAAACCTGGCCTATGGTTATACCTGACTGATGAATGAAAGCTGGGAAGAGGGCTAGTGAGACCTGCACGGATTCTTGCAGCGACTGATAACAGATCTGCCGAGACTTGGTGGATTCTCCAGAGATGCTTTCTACAATATCTTCCAAAACGCTCAGAGTCTGATGGATGATCACTTTGGCTGCAAAATAAGAGAGGTGAGACCTCCTGCAAAGGGTCAAAACTCCTCCAGAGGCAAGAAACAAAGAGATGTTCACACACAGAGGAACTAAACCTACGAGGCAGCGCATCCACCAAACCCGGGTTGGAGTCAAGAATGTTCTCAAGTGTGTGTTCATGTTTTAAATGGGTTGGAGTCAAGAAAGTTGTCAAATATGTGTGTGTGTGTTCATGTTTTAAACATTTGAAGATGTTCAATTAGGTCCCTGTCCCCTGTTTGCTGAAATGACCCAGGTTTACTGCCCTACAGATGCACCCGCTGCTCAACCACTGAGGTGCAGAGGCTGAGGGGAGCCCAACCCAACCCCCCCAAAAAAACACACCAAAAATATACACAGAAACTTCCACAGGTTCCACATCAGTTCAGGGCTCTCCTCCTCCACATATAAACCCTCTAGGATAGTTCCCAGAGCTGGAAAAAATTCTTATTTCCCCCCTTTTTACCACCATAACCTTCATTCAAGTTTTTATAACCATAATCTTCACTAACACTGCCTCCAGCCAAGATTTCTAACACTCTATTGTCCCAGCACCAGGCTGCTCAGTATTCCTAATGCAATCCCACTTTCCTCACTAACTGGATCCCCCAATTTGATACTTGGATGATGAAAAAGTTGACAGGCAACCTGAAAAATCTTCACACACACACCCCCCCCCCCAAACACAAGGCTCTCTAAAAAGAAGAAACCCACCCACGAATCCCCCTCTCCTCACCAAGCATGAAGTTTTTCAGCCAAAACAAAGAGCTCAACGACACCCCTCAGCAGCTTGCAGCCTAGCTGTCAGAGGACAGCACACATTGAAGCTGGGTACTCACTGTCCTCCAGCTGCACCTTCCTGTGGGGCAGGCTGGGGCTGGATTTTAGCTGGCGGTACTCCCTGGTGAGGGCAGAGATGAGGCTGGCATGGTTGGTGGAACGAACTGCCCACTGCTGCTCACTCTCTGGAAGGTTTGGCCAAGGCAGCAACAACACGTTGGACAAGGCTCTGCACACCAGCACCTGGGCCTAGAAGCAAGCAGACAAAGAGAGGAGGATGAGGATGGTTTGACTTGGTTTGCAGTTGCAGTTTTGCTGCAGAGCAGCCCTGAAGTGGCATTGGAGAGGGAAGTGGCATTTTCCAAGCCAGCAGTGCTGTTTGCTGCTGAGCTTGAGAGCAGGTGAGCCCAAGTGAAAACCAGCAGCTCTGCAAGGTGGCAGAGAAGCAAAGGTCCATGATTCAAAGGGTGGAAGCAGCTCCCAGCTCTGTCAGCCTCTCCCTGCAATAGTGACTCTGCTCTTCAGACTGATAAACCAAAGATGATGCCACTTTTATTGCTCCCTTTCAGGAGTAAACAGACTTCTCTGCTCCCACAGCACCTGATGCCTCCACTCTACCACAGGATACCACCACATCCCAGTCTCCCCCAGTGCTCTGCAGTACTTCTGTGCCATTAACATGTGGAATGCTCACCCAAGTTCCACAGAAACCACTTTCTGCAGGTCACAATCGAGGTGCCTGCACTGTAAAGATGAGGCAGAAGCAGGGACTGTGTCAGCAAGTGAGAAAGGACTAAGATCCAAGAGCTGCAATGTGTTTTTAACCCTCACACTGTGGCTGGAAGTGGATCAGTGCTGACAACAGGATTGTTGTGATTCCTGGATATCCACAGGGCAGAGGCAACTGCTCTCCCCATCCCCTACCTTTTTGTTCCTGAGGTTCTACCTTGCAAGACCTGAGCCCCAGCTTCCCCAGGAGCCCTAAATCTCCACCCTTCAGACAGATCACCTTGTCGGGGAGGCGCTGGGCAGAGGTGTCAGTGATCCTGTTGAAGACCTTCTGCACTGCTGGGATGCTGATGAGGAACACGGGGCGCACCGTGGTGGCCAAGGAGACCAGCAGGTGACATGCAGACAGCAGCAGCTTCTCCTGCACCTGGAAGAGAAGCTGAGGGGTCAAGCTGCCCAGTAACACCACCACCCAGACCCACGCTGGGACTGGGCAGCACAGGGAGCTGCCAGCACCAGGGATTTGCATGCAAGACACTTTAGAGTACTTATTATGCTGAGGGGCTGGAGCATCTCTGTGCCAGGACAGGCTGAGAGCCCTGGGGCTGTGCAGCTGGAGAAGCCTCAGAGGGGATCTGAGCAGCGCTGACCAAGAGCTAAAGGGCCCCGGGGGGCAAGAGGCTGGGGCCAGACTCTGCTCAGTGGTGCCCAGTGACAGGACAAGGGGCAATGGGCACCAACTGGAACCCAGGAGGTGCCACCTGAGCAGGAGGAGAAACTTCTTTGGGGTGAGGGTGCAGAGCCTGGAGCAGCTGCCCAGAGAGGCTGTGGAGTCTCCTGCTCTGGAGAGATCCCAAACCCTCCTGGCTGTGACCCTGGGCACCCTGCTGTGGGTGAGCTGCTGGAGCAGGGGGGTTGGAGGAGATGATCTCCAGAGGTCCCTTCTGACCCCTCCACTCTGTGATTTGCCAACCAGAGCACAGGTCAGCTCTCTTCATATTATGGAAGGGAGATTTCCCTGCTTCCAAGCCATAAAATCATTAAGCTGAGTTTGTGTGTCTTGGTTTGAGTTAGAACAGAAGCAATTCTGTCCAGTGACTTGAGTTTTCAGCCAGTCTCTAAGTAACTGCACTTTCTGGAGTTAATGGTGTATTTTTGCAGACACCCTCTGCTGCTAGTAGCAATAAAACTCCATGTTTAGAGTTACTACTAGGGATTGGGGTGCAGAAAGGCTTCTGCTTGCTCCTGCAGAGATCAAGGTCACTGCTACACCTCGAGTACCACGCTGGAGTGCTCCAAGTGAAGAGGTCACCAGTAAAAAGGTGGCACCCACAGGGAGGTGACCCTCAACTGAGCAAGGAGGGATTCCATCCCATCAACATCATCTGCAGTATAAAAGCTGAGGGATCAGGAGGCTCAAACCTCTTCTGCAAAGGCTGGTGTCCGAGGAGGACTCCATCCATCCTGCCTTGGATCCTGATCCACATGTTCCTGAATCCAGTTCCCATCTGCTGCTGAGTCCAGCCTGGAACTTCCCCAGTGCCTGCTCCACAGCACCAGGGGTGACAGTGACGTCCTTGCCCTCAGGGGGTTGGGCTCAATATTGGTTTTGGACATATTTGTATATATTTCATTTTATTGTTTGCTTTCATTGAAGCACTTTTCGTTTTCTTTTCCAACCCGTAAGTCTTTCTCCCTTAACCCCCTGCTCTTTGGGAAGGGTGAGGGGTTAGTAGAGAGCATCTGTCATTTATCTAGTGGTCACCCAGCCCTAACCATGACCCTCTGCCTGCAAGTTGCTTACTCTCTTAGCTTGACCAACAGTGCTGCCTAGAACTGCTCTGGGTCTCAACCTTCACGAGATGTTTGCTTGGAAGACAGCCCTCCAGCTGCCAGACTGACCACAGACCACAAGAGCCCCACAACCCGAGGACCTCCAGCTCTGGGTGGAAGGCTGATGTAGATACCTTGGAGCTGATGAGGGGTGTGATAGCCTCCAGAGCTGTGGAGACGAGGGAGATGAACTGCTCCGGGTTCTGGCGGTGAACCTCGCTGTAGAACTGGGCGAGCCAGTGGGAGTAGGCCTGGAGAGCTGCCAGGGACTGGGCATGGCTGGGGAGGGACACAGGACAGAGCCAGGGTTAAGGGACACACACAGGGGACACGTGGCACACGAGCAGGGGGGCTGCAGAAGGGCACAAGCCCTGAGTGTGGTGCTATTTCCACGGCGTGCCAAGGAAGAACGTTGCTAATCCTCAGGAGAAGCTGCCTGAACAATTTACTGATATTTGGGGTTTTTTTGGCCTGGACCTTGTACATTGAAGGCCTATTTCAAGGTGTGTTATAACCAAACTCACCCACTGAGCAACAGTATTAAGCCCAAGGTATAAATTGGGAAGGTCAAATCACAACTGGTAGGTTGACTATAACCATAGTTTATAATTTTGGCACAGGATTATTATTAATATTAAATGATTAA
Source organism: Merops nubicus (assembly GCF_000691845.1). Lineage (NCBI taxonomy): Eukaryota > Metazoa > Chordata > Aves > Coraciiformes > Meropidae > Merops > Merops nubicus. Next base: position 11,423 of record NW_008610248.1, read on the forward strand.
TATTAAGGATTTTTTGAGTCAGGGCATCTCTTGGAGACCACACAGGTAGGTGTCCTCCAAATGTTTGGCAATGTAGCTCTGCTAGGCTAGCATCTGAAAATGGATCAGAGGGTGGGTTTTTTTTCCAGGGACACTTGACAAAGAAAAGGCTGAAAATCCCCAACAGGTCATGGATAAAACCCTCCCAAATCATTTTACACCAGAAACAAAGAGAGACCAGTGAAAGAACATCATCTGCACAGAATTTGGGATGATGAGGAGAAATGCAGGGAACTATCCAATGAAACCCAGCAGGGCTTTCCAAGGACCTGCCACACATGCCACTGCCAACTAGAAGAAGCATTTGACATGTTCCAAAGGACAGCCTCAAATTCTGCTCAGGAAACACCAGCTGGCAGGAAACAGGTTTGTCCTCCACAGTCTTAGGAGGAGAAGGTCTCTGAAGGCTGTCAGAGGGATGTCCTATCACTAGCAGCAGCAAGATGTCACACTTAATGTCAGCTTCTGGATTGAAGGCATTCATCTGTTCCAGAAATGGCCTGCAGAGCTGCAAGGCAAATGTTTGTCTGGGAAGCCAAGGAAAAGCATCTTTCACCTGAGCCATGGATCTGACTTAGGTAGAAAATAACCCATAAACTGAAGCCATGTCCAGGCAGTGGATCCATTTCTTAACACCACTGTTGTAACACTTCTGCTTTAATCATGCTGCAGAAGAATGAGGCTTTTACAGCCAGAATAAGAGCTGAGATAATGGACATTTTTACTCCACAGATCTCTTTTTCTTTAACCTGGGTATATAAATTTGAGGAAAGAATGCTCTGAAAGGCTGGCAGCAGCCTTGACCTTCAACAGTTTGAAGGTGCCCTCGTGTTCAGCTTGCCATCACTGAACCTTTTCAGAACACTGCCAAGTGGTTAGAGCAGCAGGCTGAGGAGATCCAAGGTTTCCTGACCCCACGTGGGCACCAGCTCTGAACACATCCACGTGCAGTGTGTCCCTCTCATACTCACACATCAATCAGGTCAGGTTTCAGGACAGATGGCACTGCAGTCTCAATGTTGTACAGTTTGATCTGGGATCCATACAGAGTCACTTTGACCAGCCTGGAAGGGAACACACAGAGGTTGGTGGGTAGTTGTACACACACACAGAGCTACAAATCTCCTCAAACACCTCATCTGAACGAGGCTCTCCACGTGTCAGGGTCAAGATTTAGCTCAAACAGACAAGATTGAGAACATCTCATTGAAAATAATTCAGACTGTTTGTGATAAGAGGGAACAAGAACAATGTTCCTGCATGGAGATGAAAAACCATACCCCAGGCAGCTGTGTAAAGCCCTGAAATGCTGCCATTTGCAACCATGTGCTAATTAAATTTCTTGGAGGGGGAGAACTGAATGACATCTGCCTTTCAGTTTTCACAGGTCTTTTCATTAAAGAGATATTAGTGATTTAGTTTGGAGAGATGTAACTCTGAAGTAATCAAACTCTACACCTCATCTCATTGCAGCACAAAGGCAGATGCTGGAAAACAAGGAACCAAGTACCTTGATCTTGTCACGTGCCTGATTTTCTTCAAACCCTCCTATTAGTTCTTTCTTTGGTTAAGGATTCAGAAAGCCAACTGGAGAAAACAGCCCTGATGGATGTAACTATTGGTGAAGCATTGGAACAGGCTGCCCAGGGAGTCACCATCCCTAGAGGGGGTCAAAGAATGGATGGATGTGGCACTTGGGGACATGGTTTAGTGGTCGTGGGAGTGTTGGGTGAGGGACCTTTTAGGATGTTGGGTAGTGATAGGACGAGGGGGAATGGAGCAAAACTAGAAGTAGGGAGATACAGATTAGACATTAGGAAGTTGTTCTTCACCATGAGGGTGGTGAGACACTGGAACAGGTTGCCCAGAGAGGTGGTAGGAGGCCCATCCCAGGCTGGATGGAGCTCTGAGCAACCTGATTTAGTGGGAGATGTCCCTGCCTAGGACAGGAGGGTTGGAACTAGATGACCTTTCAGGTGCCTTCCAACCCTGACAATTCTCTGATTCTATGACCTCAGAGGCCTTTTCCAACCTTAATGATGAGACCTGAATTACGGCCCTGGCCGTTGAGTTCTCGGGGAGAAGAGGAAACCTTGCTTTTGACCTGGTGACAACTGCTCCTTGCCCTGGCCAGCTGCCCCTGCCCCACCTACCTCTCCACCACGGTGAGGGCGTCGTTGAACCTGGCAGCAAAGACATCCCCAGTGAAGTACTCTGCCAGGCGACCCACGGCCTGCAGGAGGGAGCTCAGGTCCCTCAGGGAGCAGTGCAGGCGCCGGCAGTCGTTCTCAGCAGTGATGTTCAGCCTGTGACCTGGAATGACACCGTGGCCTGTCACCAAGGAAGCCCAAAACATCCCAGTGTCAACATCCACTTCTGTTTAATAGATTCTGACTGAGATCTTGCCACTCTGAACACCCAAGGCTTGAAGAACCTCTTGTAAGAAACCCCGTGGAACCTTGCGGGTAGTAAACGCAGCTTTTTGGGATGGGAAACCTAATGACAGAGCTACAGGAAATGTTGAGTTTATTCTAATTACATTACAAGCATTCTTCTTAAATTAGCTCAGCAGTGGGTCACAGGTCAAAGCAAAGCACTGTCCAAGTGACTGAAACATTCAAACTGGGTAAGACAAGCTCAACTCTTCCAACTGTCAGGCTTCATGTTCCTCTTTAAAGGCTAAAATGGATGTTCCCAACTGTTTTAGCCTTTTACACATTTCTTTTCCTCTTTTTTTGGTACTAATACCTATCTAAACCAGTCATTTTGGTGACCCACTGACACCAAAAGGCAATCCCAGCTCTGTGGGGAAGGTCCCTACCCGGACTCCCTCTGCTGGCTAGAGCACAGAGAGTTCCAGCTGCAGAAATTTGGAACCAGAGTGGGTCTGCTTCTGATGCAAAGTGTGGTTATTTACTTTCATATTCCTCAGACATAAGAAACATGCTGATAAACAGCTCTGCCAGCCTTAAACTCCACACTCATCCTACCCCTGGGCTGCCCAGACCTTTTACTAAAAACCCAAACACATTCTGCAGCACTATTGCAAAGAAAAATCTGGTCTGAAAGGACCCTAAAATGGGAAGGATTTTTTCCTGAATGAACAACAATGGTTGTTCTGCCACATGCAGCTATCCTGGAGATTCACCAGATTTCTTTACTGGTCATACTAGAAAACTTCAAATATCTTAACAACAAGCTTCCCTCACACAGATATCACTGCTGCTACTTTTCTTGTTTCTCAGGAAGGAGCAACAAAGCTACACTCATGCTTTTTATTCAGCTGAGAGGCTAGATAAGTCTTCACAAACTACTGTTATATCCTAAATACTCAATCTTCTTCTCAACTCACAATGGTTTTAATGCAAGCCTGAATACAAATGCTCCTGTGGTGGACAACTTCACTCCAGCTTTGAGCCCAAAGCAAAGAGGAGCTCAATCTTTTTGGAAATGAGTTTTAGTGGGAGGAAAAAAAAGTAACCACTATCCATCCATGTCCCTGGGGCATTTGATTTGCTGCATACCTGTTCTTAACACCCGTGGCACCTTCATTTCAAGTCCCAAAACAATGGAAGCAGCACGTCAATAAGAAATAAATCACAGTAGGAGATGTTTGTCTGCTCCTGGAGTTTAACTCCTGAGCCATCAGGCACTGCAGATGTCTTCAGATCAAGAGAATACAGAAGCAGCAACACCAAAGCAGGTCTAGAGTGGTTTTGCCATCAGCTATTCCAAGAGCCAGGACCACAGTGCTGGATGATGGTTATTACCTGTCCCTGAAGTGACCACAAACTGCTGGAGTCCCAGATACACTTCCAAGTTATCCTGCAGAACTGGAAACTAGAAGAGACAAGAAAGGAGTGTGATTTTGGGGCTTGGCAGACAGTTAACACCCAGCTACTAATTACTTGGTTAAAGCCCCTAGTGCCTTCAGGAAGCCATCTGGAGAACAGGCCAGTTGCCAGGTTCTGGGCTGATCCTCCACACCACAGCTTCTCATGGCTTGACAGCAACTTCAGTGAGCTGTGGGAAGAGATGATTTGTGCTTCTGTACACACAGGACAAAGTGAGACAGTGACCTCCTCCTGGTAGAAAGAGTATTTTCCAACCCTTCCAGTCTGGCATAGCTCTGCTTAATTTCCATGGACAAAAGCCACTAGGTTTGAAGGGGTTGGTTTGATCACAGTTCACTCATCCACGAGCAGAAGGAGCTGCAGCTCTTCCCCATCCAGCCTGGGACAGAGTCACAGCAGCTGCTGCATGTTGGTTTTGAACTATTTGCTCTTGATAGAGAAGCCACCACTATCAAGAGCACTGCAGAGTACCCTGGAAAGCACAGAAACTGTTTGAGCATCTCCCAGACTACCCAGTACCCAAGGAGTGAACTAAGGCAGGGCTCAAGACAGCACTTGCTATCCAATTTCTAACACATTGTGCCCAACAGTCAAGTGCCTTTGTGTAACTGCAGGAGGAGAACTCTTTAAAAAACCCAACAGATAGTCTTCCTCCTGTTAGTGTGTGACTTGGAGGAAGCCACAAGCTCTTCACCCTGTGACCCCTGGGCTCACTCAAACAGCTGCTCCACGTTTGCCTCTTGCTGACTCAGGTCAACACACTGCACAGCAGCTTCTACTTTTGGCTGAAGACTATTTGGGCACTACTTCAGAGTTTCTAGTCATGCATTTCAAGCACTTGGCTCAGCCAGAATGTTATTTTTTATTTAATAAACAATTAAAAAAAAAAAAAGGCACTTCAGCTCAAGCATCTTCTGCCTCTGCAGCACCTCAGTGTTCTCTGCTTCTCAGGAAGAAAGGTCAGAGGTCTAAGTCAGCAGCACCTCCAGAATAAATATTGACAGACTTGCTTTGAGATCCCACTGCTACTGCTTGTGTCTTCTCACCCAGCAAAAAAGCCACTGACTACCCTGAAGTTTGGGCTTACAGCCTCAAAATCTCCTCCTCAGGAACTGTTATAGTGCTACAAGCCCAGGTAATGTTTGACACCATTGATTCTGGTGGAGAGAAGCACTTCTCTGTTTATCAGATGTAATTCCCAACTGCCCAAGGCACTCTCTTCAGCATCTGTATCGAGCCTTTCACTTAAACAAGGATTTCACTCTCCTTAAAACCCTAATTATGACACTCTCTCTGCCCAATTCACAGTGCTGCCTCCCAATATCAATGCCACGATACAGAACAGAGAAGGATTGCTGCCAAACATTCACACTTTGAAAGACAGGGATTTCTAAAGAGCTTAGTGCCCAGCAAGGAGGACTCGGATGCTCGCTGAAGTGTTCTCTTCAAAACTCACCAAGAAATTTGACAAAGCCAAAAAAAAGCAGCTTTTTCCTTCAGTTTCTGGTCTCTCCGTGCCAAGGTTCTGCATCCAACAAGAAATGTCCCTACTTTTTTGATGCTGTAGCCTTTGTCACAGAATCTCAGCATGGTGGGGTCAGAAGGGACCTCTGGAGATGACCTCATCCAACCCCCCTGCTCCAGCAGCTCACCCACAGCAGGGTGCCCAGGGTCACAGCCAGGAGGGTTTGGGATCTCTCCAGAGCAGGAGACTCCACAGCCTCTCTGGGCAGCTGCTCCAGGCTCTGCACCCTCACCCCAAAGAAGTTTCTCCTCCTGCTCAGGTGGCACCTCCTGGGTTCCAGTTGGTGCCCGTTGCCCCTTGTCCTGTCCCTGGGCACCACTGACCAGAGTCTGGCCCCAGCCTCTTGCTCCCCACCCTTTAGCTCTTGCTCAGCACTGATCAGATAGACTTGATGACCTCAGAGTCCTTTTCCAACCTCAATGATTCTACAAAGCTCCCCAAACATCTTGCAACCAACTCCAGCAGCTGGTGCTCACTTCACATCATACTTTGGGCCTGGGTAAGCACTTACCAGCGTGGAGAAGGCATGAGTTGGCAAGAGCTCCATGACTTTTGCAACCACCTCCAAGCTCTGGCGCAAGTACCGCTGCCACTCGGTCTGCTGCTATGGGAAGAGAACACCAAGGTGAGCACAGCACTTCCTACTCCCCTTCTACACTTACCCATATTTAGCTCATGTTTCTAAAAACACCAACTTAGGAGAAATAAGCTCAGATGAAAGCACCAACAATTTGTACAGCTTAAAGCTTTTGTCTAGAGAGACAGTTCAGCATTTAAACTCCAAAGCAGCCATGAACACCCAGAGCCTCTGATAATCAGAGCATAAGCAGCTATATTTTTCTCCCCCCACAAGAACAAAGTTCAAAACAAAGGTCATATTTTTTCAGTGTGACTTTAAGTATAATTTTGTTAAAAGCATTTCATTCTGAAACCTCAATTTCATAAACCTCAAACCCCCGAAAGCGAAGCAGCAGCTTGTGCTCCAAACTACAAGCTCTGGGAAAGACATCCTGGCTGTTACCAGTGCAAGAGTGGACCTGCAGCTGCCCCTGTGTTCAACTCTGCTCCTTACATCATCATCCAGGGTCTCGTCGTCCAGCTCCTCCAGTTGTGCCTGGTTATACCTGAACTGGATTCGATTCAACACCTCTGTCAGCAACAGCACCAAGGCGTCTTCGTACCTGTCACCGTGGAGAAGACAGCTCTGAGCAGCCAGTTCTGCACAGGTTGTTGTGCCCACAGCCCCCTTCCAGCACAGGAAGGATGTAAAACAGATGATGGTTTGAAGCTGGCTGCTGCAGAGAGCGTGCAGCACAGCTCTCCAGATGTGTTGAGGAAACACCGAGGGGATCCTGCCATCAAGAGCATGGTGTTGTTTCAGGTCACAAGCTACCTGCAAGGCAAGAGCCTTGGTAACATCAGATATCCCTCTACCTCTGGAAGGGAAAGGGAGAACTCTTGGCAACAGAAGCAGCCCAAGAGCTCAAAACAGGAAAGGTAGGAGTGGCTTGCCAGGAATAACAGCAGATGTACACGAACAGGAGGCCCAAGAGCCTCTTGTTGCTTACACTGCTCCTCAGCAGCCTGCCTGGTGCTCTGCTTTTTGGGCAGTGAAAGCTCTTGCTGCCTGCCTCAAGAGGGGCCTCCCCAGCTATTTGTTCTGCTGTCCTCTTTCCCAACACTGTTGGCCAAAGAATTCAGGCCCTTGTCCTCTGAAACAAACCCAGCACTTTTTCTGCTTGCACTGTGACTAAAAGCACATCACTGGAAGCTATTTTTTAATCTCTCAGAGCTGTGAAGCTGGTACAGAGCACAGAAGACCCTCCTCATCCATCATTTAAGAACAACACCAAGCTGCAAAATCAGCACAGAGCCACCTGAGCACACAATCACTCCTGGTGACACAGAGCCCAAGTTTGGGGTTTGCTCCGATTGCTTTAAACCCTTTTCTCTGAACAGCTGGGGTCTGATGCAAAAGGTTTTGCTCTTTTCTAGGTGGGAGCAGGCTGGAAAATGAGGCCCTTAGCCTATAACAGACAGAGCATGAGGTGTCAGCCTAGTTGGCTGTGCCACTAGCTAAGCAGTTGACAGCTCTCTGTGTGAGCTGGCTGAATTATCCCATCCCCAGATGACCTAATTCTGGATCAGACCATCTATCCACTAGTAAAAGTTGTAATGTGTACAAAATGCAAAGCTTAAAAACCACAGAACAGGAAACTTCAGCTGAGCTCCTGTGGTGTAACCACTCCCAGGCTGTCCAAGTGCAGTGTTGACGTGCCTAAGGGCACACAGGAAGCTGTAGCTGTCAATGCTGTCACCAAAGACAGGCAGTTCTGACAAAACAGTGCAAGCTTCAAGCACTTTTGATTTGTTTTAGAGTCTGGCAGATCTCTCAGAGATGGTTTGTTTCAGTTTTCTCCATAACAAACTCCCTGACACAAAGATCACACCCGTTACACACACGTTGGATGAAGAGGAGCAGAACATCAAGGCAAAGCTCCACAGCATTAGGCAGCAAACAAGGAACAAAGTTTAAACCCAAGCTCAAAAGCAAGCACCTACTACCTGAGGAATTCAAAACCCCACTGTTCCCATGCTGAAAGGAAGGCAGCTGTCTGCTGTGAGCTAGTTCCACATTTGTTCTTTGTGGTTATGATGCCAGCTTATCTTTCAAAACCCAACTACTTGGTGTGCTCCAGGGCAAGAAGCTTCCTCCTGTGCTTAGCAAAATATAATATGGCACAAGCTGTGGCATTTTTAAGCCCCCAAAACTTGAATGAGATACCAGTATATTCACCAGATTTGTAAAATGGCAGCAAAAGGGGCTTTTAGAGGAAAAAAAAAGAGAATCATCCATTTCAGGACACAGCACCTACAAAGGAAGAGCTGCCAACCACTGTTGCAACCAACACATGCAACTACAAGCAAGCAAGTGGAGCTTTCAGCTTCCAAACAATCTCAGCAGTATTTCTCAGAAAAAAAACATCCTCCACTTAAAGAGGAATTTAAAAATCCTACCTATGGCATTTTTTCCCCCTAATTCATTAATCAGTTGTACGAGCCACGTGAACACTAAGTGACCTACCCTGTGGTTTCCTCTTTTAATAGGTGCTCTAATATTTACTAAATTGTGTTACAGTTCTATTTTAGACTGCAAAACCTTCTTCCTCAGGTTGTGTGTGAACCTAGCAGCCCATGTCAGTGAGAGGTTTTCTGCCCTAACTTGCCCAGATGCCATTCTTTCGAATTACTGTGAAAACCTGAAGTTTACACTTTTTATGGATGTTAGAGAAAAGACTCGACCACGAGTGAAGCTGGAGTAAGCAACACTGGATTCCTCAGCCCTTCCAGGGTGACCATGAAAACTCTTTGCACCTCTCACAGCCCAAATTCTCACCTGTTGAGCACTGCTTCTTTGTCTGCCAGACGGCTTTTGATCTTGCTCGTCAGGTAGTCCAAGAAGAGCGACTAAGCAAGAGAAGTAACCTTCATGGGTAGGCTGAAATACACCAAAATTCACAGTGAGTATAAGCTCCAGAAAGAATGATTTCACATTTTGGGTGTAATCCTGTTCAGAACATTTATCAGTGACCTGGATGAAGGGGACCCTCAGCACGTTTTCTGATGATACAAAAAGAGGAGGGGGAGACAAACCAGTGTGAGTGTTGGGTGGAGAGGAAACGTTTTCTGACGATACAAAAAGGGGAGGAGGGGGAGACAGACCAGTGTGAGTGTTGGGTGGAGAGGAACCTCATGAAGTTCAACAAAAGCAAGCACAGAGTCCTCCACCTGGGGAGGAGTAACCCCCTGCACCAGTACAGATGAAGGGTTGACCTGCTTTGCAGCTCTTTGGAGGACCTGGGTGTCCTCATGGACAATGAGTTGCCCCATGAGCCAGCAATGGGCCCTTATGGCCAAGAGGCCAGTAGTCTCCTGGGGACTATTCCATCCAGTTCTGGGCTCCCCAGTTCAAGAAGGACAAGGAACTACTGGAGAGGGTCCAGCAGAGGCTATGGAGATGCTGAGGAAAGGCTGAGAGCCCTGGGGCTGTGCAGCTGGAGAAGCCTCAGAGAGGATCTGATCAATACTGAGCAAGAGCTAAAGGGCCCCCAGGGGGCAAGAGGCTGGGGCCAGACTCTGGTCAGTGGTGCCCAGGGACAGGACAAGGGGCAATTAACCCACAGCTTGCTGCATCAGCTTCTAGTGTTTTATAACCCTGGTTCCTTGTTATTATTCCCATGTAAGTGTAACCAGGGCTGAGCTGCATTGGGACAGTTTCTCCAGGAAGGTAACACGTACCAAAACCACAGAGTGTTTTTTTTTTAATGCTCAAAGTTGCAAGGAAATCCTCAGAGACAGGAAAAGCAGCAGATTCAGGAGAAAAACTCCCCAAAACACGAGAAATTTTTCCAGACAACATTATCTGTTCCAAGGGCGATGAAAAGAAATCAAACAGAAGCAAAGTTCACCACTAGGAGTTGTTCTTGTAAGGTAACTACCCGTGATCCCTGTCTCCAGCTAACTCCAAGAGCACATTCAGCCATTTCCAAGTCCCCAGAGCCACAGGGAGGCATCAGTAAGACAAATTGATTGGGTTTGTTTTTTCTTTATACCCTGGGCTAATTGAATTCACCAGCTTCACTTGGAAACGGGCTCACCCTGCTGTACAAGGGAAGAGAACAGAGAACAGACTGAGGGGAAGTGATGTCACAAGGCTGTACCTGATGAAAAGTGTATTTGAACAACAGTGCCAGAAATTCAACCACGGGGAACTGGGAGTAGGATTCAATCCTTCGGAGGTGGACGCTCACAAAGAGCCGGAGAAAATCCGTGAACTTCTCAATGTAGCTACAAGGGAAAGGAGAAAACAACTGAGAAAACATGAAGGAGGCCTCCAGGGAAAGCAGTTTCAGTGAAATAAGTGATAAAACGCACTCAAAATCCTTTCATTAAAAAGAAAAGTTACAATTCACAGCCAGCAGAAGGATTAAAATATAAAGCCCTGCAACAATTACCTACAGGACGGGCAACCCTTCATTCCATTAATACCTGAAACAGCAGAAAAGACAATCTAGTCAAAAGCAACTTTCAGATTCAGAGAGAAATATAACTGAGTTCAACCAGGCCTGCAAATAAGCACAATCCCCTACCACCCTTGAGAAATCCTTTTGTAACGAGGAGCACCTCACGGATGTAGATGGGATTAGTGAAATCAACTGTACCCCTGAGGAATTCAGCTGGAAGCAAGAAGTTAATGCAGGAGTTAGCAACACACATGTTAACTTTACACCAGGGAGGAGGAGAGCCACGGAGGGGAGAGCTGGAAAGGACCATTTCATCTGCAGGGCAGAGCAACTATCCAACAGCTTCTGAACTGAGCCCAGGCTTTTGTGGCTGAGTTAGATTATAAAGACCCATCTCCCTCCTGAGCAGGTTGGGGCTGTGCAAAGCAAAGGTCCAACAAGAAGCCTACCACCAAAATCTCAGAGGGTTCAGCAAGAGCACGACCTCTCTGCAAGCACTGAGGGTTCCTGAGTGGATAGTTGAGGAAAAACTACAGAGAGCATGGTGGGGTAAGGTTTTAGTGGGGAATAAGAACACATCCTGCCCAATACTGGTTTCTTCAAGGTTAGAAATCATCTTCAGATCTAACTATACAGAAAAGAGTTAAATATTCCATCAGTGTCACAGACAGAGAGCCAGAGCTCCAGGAATCCAATACAGCAGGAGCTCTGAAGTGCAAGAGGACTTCAAATCTTTCTTCTAAATAAAAAGCTGGGCTTAGCAAAGTTTCAGGCACACATGGCCAGCCTGGTTTTACTGCACTGCCTTGTTCTACCTTTCTGCAAACTCATTTTGAGGGGAGAACCCCATTCTTTCTAATAAGAACTAATTCAAGACCAGGAATACTTCCAGCTAACAAAAAGCTGCAGCACTGTTGGTTATTATGAGCCTAAAAAACCCACATAAGACTTTGAATATGCAAAAAGATGAAGTTTCCTTTTTATTTGGTACTGTCTACTTGACAAGTCACCACTAAACATACCTGATCACAGATCAAACCCTTCAAAAGCAAAGCTAGCAAAAAAAAACCCACTCCAGATCCAAACATTTCCTTCATTCTTTTCATCTTTGTTTTCTGAAGAGGCTCTGATCCAAGATCAGTGAAATCCTTCCTTGGTCTCTAGCTCTGCCAGCCCCCAACTGAGCCATTGCTTGGATCCTTCAGAGCCATCTCCCATATTTTGGGATCTTCAAGTCAAAGCCAAACAGAACCAGACCAAAAGACAGTTGTTACTCTTTTTCTGGGCTAGTTTGGCAGCACCAGCTCTTCAAGGCCACACTGATGTTGTGACAGAACAAAAACAAGCAGCACTGTTAGAGGAAGGGAAGGAACAGAGCCAGGGCAAGCAGGTTCTAAGAACAGCAACCTAGTGAAGTTTGCATCTTCAGCTCCAATCTTCTCCAGGATTTTGTTAGTCTAAGCCAAGATGTCTTCAGGATTTTCTTAATCTAAGCCAAGATGCCACTTTCACATGCTAAATTCTTTAGGTTTGGACCTAAAAGTGTCACTTAAGGGCACAAAAACAAAAGGAAAATCCTCGTGTCCTTTCCTACTGAGAGGACACAGCCCAGAAAGTTCCACTCCTCCAGAAGCCAGCTAGATTGATCAGGTCTCCAGAACATCTTAGTTGCTTCTTTATTTCAGACTCTGGCAATGAATAGAGAAGGATCTCCTCATTCCAGACACCAGCAATGTCTGTGGATAACATCTGAGCAGCAGAATGTACCAACAGGGCAACACCATCTCTGTGAAGGCCAACACAGCTACAGCCCCCCCAGCTTTGCCAACAAAAGCTGCTTGCTGATGTTTTCCATGGAAGAAAGAACCAAGTTCAATAAGGAACTGTGGGTTTCCAGGAGAGCTTTTCTGAAATCCAGAGGGTAACTCCTGTGAACCTGTCTTGTATGCAAAGGACTTCTACACATCTTATTTTTAGGAAGTGAGTGATGCTGAAGTCGGAGCAAGTTAGTCCAAAAATGAGCAAGTAGAATTCACTGTTCAACAGAAGTCAAGATTCCTCTAGATTTACCATCCTGAAGCTAGAGATGTATCTCAAGATACAGAAAGACCTGGCAAAAAGGAATTTTACAGAAGAAACATGCAAATCATCTTTACAAACAGACCCACAGTTTTCTTCCTGAATTGGATGTTGCTCTTGAGTGGATATTAAAAAAAAACACAAACAAAAAAAATATCACAAAGGACCAAACCCCTCCTAGCTCAAAAAGCCACATCTGGGACTAGACATTTTCTACAGCAGCACCAGAAGGGTATTTCCACCATCAGGTATCTGTAGCAAGAAACTGAGCCCAGGGGCACAGTTGTAACCTGTTGGCCAGCCCTGCAACGAGAGGCAGCATCCAGCCAGCACCCTGCCCACCACGTGGCTCCAACCACTCAACACAACAGCAGGAGGAGTCTCACTCTCCCTCCTACAAGTAGGAATGTCCAAAATCAAAGAGCCAAGCTTGTTTTAGACAGCAAAGGGGGTTGTAACTCTCTGGAAAGTGGTAACGCAGCCTCCGAGATGCTGCAGAGTCACCCCAAGCTGTCTCTGGGTGTTGTTTAAAAAAGCCAAGATAGAAAAAGCCATCAGAAATCCTCATGTCTTGATGAAAGGTAGGAAACTACTCCTAGTTTCTGTCACTCACAGAGTATCTAGCCGCTCTTTGTACGTTGGAGTTTAAGCAGAGAAGGCAGATACTGACCAGGCAAGGGAAGACTGCAATGCCTTTACCTCACTGAGCCTCTTCTGGTTTCTCTTACAACTGAATGAAGGGCAGGTTCAGCTCTTGTGCCACCTCAGACCTGCAGTCAAGGGGGGGGAAAGGGGAGGAAGAGGACAGGAAAGAACACAACCCTGTGCCACCACGGTCCCTCAGCAAACTCAGCCCCTTACCAGAACCTTACCTGTGGGCACCTACCTCTCTGCCCGTCTCCCCCAGCACAGTACTCTGAAAAAAAGGTGATTAGACACACCATGCATGACCACAAAATAATAAAAGACATTCCTTTAGAAAGCAAGAGGCCCCTATGCACAGCTCCTACAGCTGCTTGGTGGCTCTTACCTCTCATCCAGTTCCTCCAGCCGGCTCTTCACCGTGTGGGCGTTGTTCTCCTTGGTAATCTTCTGCAGGAGGTAGAAAGTCTGCTGGAACATCCTTAGCAAATACTCCTCGAATTCCATAGGCACACAGTTCTTAGACATCAGTTCGTTGATGCAGGCCATGGCCAGGACACCAAGCCTGCCACGTTCCTGCCCCAGCAGTGAGTTCTGGCTGCTGCCGTTGACCGAAGACATCTTCCGAGCGCGGGTGTCGCAGCCGAAACGGGCAAAGTGGAAGATGGTGGTGAGGAGGGAGGGGGTGATGCTGGCAGACAGAGGGATCCAGCTGAAGAGGTGTGCCAGGCACTCCAGTGCCAAGGAACAGACGTATTCGCTTTCAGTATCCAGGAGGGGGATTGGCTGGTTCAATAATTTGGCCGCGCTGGGACTCTGTAACAGGCTACTTAAGAGGTCACCTAGGAGGCAAAGTGGATATCTGTGTTAGAAACCAGGGCAGTTCCCTTCCAATGGGGCAACCACCAGCCCTAGACAGAAGTTAAAAAGCCATCAGAGCCTCTGGAATGCAGCGAGTCACAGATTTGTCTGAGATGAACTAGGAATTTTTCTATTCAGGAATTTCCTGATGGTTTTTGTTCAGATCAGAGCAGCTGATCAGGTCTAAGCAGGAGCTTCACACCATCCTCACCTTATTGGCCAAGTGTTTTGGAAAACAGCAATGCCATGGGGTGTATTTTAGGAATTTATAGTTAAATTCAGTCCCCTCACGAGGTTGAGCATCTTTGAGGTCAGCTTGCAGGAGTTCTCTGGCACTTCCATGTTACACTGAACCTTGGCAGAGCTGCTTCTGCTGGTACAAGAGTTTGTGGCTCATCCAAGAGCAGATGTTCCAAGCCAGACCAAAAAGCCTCCTTAGTACAGTACCTTTTTTTACAGCAAGCCAAAGCCCATGGCAGGCACAGACCACATTCCCCAGCCTCCAACCACCCCCATTACAAAACCTCCAGGAGCTGGGGGGGAGTCTGAAGAATCCTGCACAGCCTCAGGGTTTCCCTTCCATGATTTTACCTGGTCTCCAACTGAAGCCACAGAAACTTTGTACTTGCAACATCCTGTGAGAGTGTTCCACAACTCAGCTAGCTATACAGTGCCAAGATGTTTTTTTTGGGGCCATATCAGCTGCGAGTTTCATTTCCTTCCTCCTGACCCAAACAGGGAAAGGAAATAATCTCTATCCATTCCCCCTCTGCTTGTCACTCCACAGGTTTCTATTGCAGCTGCTCGTTCTCCTTTCCTTTGAGAGAAGAAAGAGTGCTGCTTCTCTTGTCTCTGACATCAAAGCAGTTCAACACCCTCAGCCATCTTCACTGCCTTTCTACAAACCTTTGATTTTTCCTCTTCCCCTGGTGATAGAGGAAAATCAGAACTGCAGCCACTCTTCAAGGTGTAGATGAATCCAAAGCAGACACTGATCTTTTTTTTACTGCTACCAATCTGTAATTTTTTGTAGAGTGATCTGGTGCAAGGCTCAGAAGTTCCTCCTGCATACTGAAGGTGGGTTTGGAGCCCACAGTTTGGCATGAGCTGAGCATTGCTCTACCTGTCCAAACACAGGTTATGCTTCTCTGCATTGCATTTCACCTCCCATTTGCCCAAAGATGGGCAAGATCTCCCTGCTGGTCTTCAGTTACACCTCCTTTCTCCCCATTCTGACTGTCTAGGTGGCACTGCCAAGCCTCCTTGTCTCTTTATTGAGCCCTTTTCCCACGTCTCCATGTGTATGTCCACGGACACAGTCCCAAGCAGTAGTTCCAAGCTTTTAGTGAGAAGTTTTCTTGAAAGCTTTATGGAAACCTAAGGAGACACCTCCAGCTGCCCCACTGACTCTCAGGCTTCCACACACCACATGCTAAAAACCTAATGACCTTCCCCAGACTCATCAAAACTCTTCTTCTAGAATCATAGAATCATTTGGGTTGGAAGAGACCTTGAAGCTCATGGAGTCCAACCATTCCCCAGCCCTGCCAGGTCCCCACTGCCCCGTGTCCCTCACCCCCCAGCTCCAGGGCTTGGAAACCCCTCCAGGGGTGGGGACTCCACCACTGCCCTGGGCAGCCTGGCACAGCCCTGGGCAACCCTCCAGGGCAAGAAATTGTTCCTCAGGGACAACTGAAACCTCCCCTGGGGCAACTTGAGGCTGTTTCCTCTTGTCCTGTCCCTTGTTCCTAGGGAGCAGAGCCCGACCCCCCCCTGGCTCCAGGCTCCTGTCAGGAGCTGTGCAGAGCCAGAAGGTCTCCCCTGAGCCTCCTTTGCTCCAGGCTCAGCACCCCCAGCTCCCTCAGCTGCTCCTCCCCACACTTGGGCTCTAGACCCTTCCCCAGCTAAGGACTTCTTTGGACTCCTCCTCAGCTGCAGTCTCCTCACCTTTAGAAATCCACAGGCACTTGCTATGTTACAGAATTTAAAGCTGTCCCCAGAAAAATCTGAGTAATTTCTGTTGGAAAATGAAATGACCCAACACAGTAGCAGAAGGAAAACAACAGGTATGATTTACTGAGCTACTTCTAAAGCACTCAAAAGTTTACATGAGGAACAGATTCCTCTTAAGTCTCCATTTTTCATCAAGATCAATGTCCTACATGACTAAATCCATAAATCCCTGCCATACCTTGTAAGAGTTGTTTTATATATGAGATCCCTGTGACTCACAGCAGCTTGTCTGAGCATTTTGCACCCAGGTACACTAAGGAAGCTCAGAGTTTAAGGGATTTTGAGTAAGTATTTGGGTTTTTTGCCAACAGGTGAGAAATTTGCAGGCCAACTGCATTCAAGCACGAGGAGAGAACCCTCAGGGAGGGGCTGGGAACAGGCAAGCTCTGCAGAACTAAGCAGCATCAAACATTTCTGTTACTCATTTATTGACCATACCTGAGTGAATATGCCTTAGGAAGGGATTAATCCAGTAAAAAAAAAAGCCATAAATCACATAAAGACAACATTTAGAGATTATTGCTGAGTAAATTCTACACTGATGCAATAACTCCAATGTTTCCCAACACAGAAGACAACCAGAGTTCCTTTGCTTCAGTGGGAGGAGAAATGAGTTTAACACTGTCTTTGAGTGCTATTTAAAATCCAGGCAAGACTTGCAAGTCACCATTTCACTCTGCTTCCCTGTGCAAAAAAAAAAAGGAAGTGTAGGTCTCCCAGGTTCCTAAAGAGATTTTTGGCTCTGAAGGAAAGCATTGAAAGGGACTCTGAAGCATGTTTTGCCTTTTGGAACACCTTTCCTTCCACCTGGATGTCTAGAGAACAAGGTGGTGGCCTCACCTAAGCAGCAAGAAAGTTTGAAGTGTCACCAGTAAGGAGAAATGCTTTGCTGCATCAATGAAATCCATTTAACATGAGGTGGATAAAAAGATTTGGTCAGCTCCCAGCTTTCACATATGCTAAGGGCAGAGAAACACTTCATAGTGAAGAATTGAATGGCAGAGCTTCACCAGACCTGTGTTTGCCCCAGAGTTCTCCTTCCAGCCATACATTTATGCCTCCAGATAAAGACCAGGAGATAGGTGATGCCACGAGGTTTTCCATGGCAGCAGCCTCATCATGGTTCTCACTCCACCCCGTGGAGCTTTTGACTGATCCTGTCACCAAATGGTGACCCAAGGGACATTTGATTCATAAAACAAAGAAGGGGGGGGGGGAAAAATCCCTCCTTTTGGACTTCAGAAATTGGAGCACCACCATTTTTAACATGGAGAGAGCAGTTAAGGGAGAGCACAAAAAATAACCCCAAAGAGTTTCAAATAAATGAGGTTGCACAGGCAGGACCCAATGAAATTCAACTTGAATTTCTGAAGGAACTGTCAGTGTAGCCTTAAATGCTCACAATTCCCTCAAAAACATGCTGTGTTAAGAAGCTGGTTTGTTTTCCCTGAAGGGGGAGAAAGGAAAGACCCAGGAGAGAAATGCAGCAAACTGTCACTTGGAGAAACATGATCTAAAGTCACGAGGTGAGGGCACAGGTGGAGGAAAAGCTGCCTCAGCACAAGCACCATCCAACCATCCACTGAGGAACTGTGAGGCCATCTCAAAAGGGCTTCCACTGGCCACCAGCCCAGAATCTGTTCCACAGGTTATTTTGTTTTAAATCACAACTCTAAACAACCCCTAAAATACACATTTTGTATCAGTTTAAGTTATTGACACCTCAGAATAAAACAGGGTTAGTTTTTTTCCTAAGATAACTCCTGGACCTGCTGCTCAGGGTGCCCACAGAGCCATTCAAGCTGCTCTGGACAAACACAGCATCATTTTTGGCCATGAAGACACTTGCTACTAACACTTTTTACCATGGAAGACTCCAACCTTGCTCAATGGCACCTCAAGGCTCCTGCTGCCAGGCTGGGTGAAGCTGGCACTCCTGCCCCCTCCAAGCATTATCACTCTTGCCAAGGGACACTGCAATGTTTTATTCTGTTAATATTTTTTTCTCTCCAAAGTTTTGCTACCTCCAGCAAAATCCCTCAACCTGAAAGCAAGGAAATACTTCTTCCTTTTTCAGTTTGTTTTGTATACAAACCTAGAAGTGTCTTAAGCTCTTCTAGAGGAAAGAAGCACTTGAAATTCTGCTCAAACCTCAACAAGATTTTAACTCTAACCAAAATTGTTAAACAGAAGCTTATCACAGGCAGCTTTCTTAAGCTGACTAGTGCAAGCAAGGCCACAAGGAAGTGATCTGTGACTCTCACTTAACTGTTTACAGTCCCAAAGATGAGTTGTACCTGGTACAACTGTGTTAACTCACAGAACACACTGCACTGAGCACAGCTCTGGAGAAAGCAATATCAGATCCACAACTGTTTCATCTCCTCCCTGTGCACAACCAGGTATTACAGGTTTCCAGATCCTAGGCTCTTCTTTTTTCCCCTTGTTAAAAGCAGAGCCAAGATCAGACAACACATGACTTCACTGCATCATGGTATTTCCTCTTCCTTTCTTTTCCAGAGGCAGGAGCAAAGGCACCAGAAGCTGTTGGACAGTGCTGAACCTAACAACGAGCCAGGGAACCTCAAGGCACAGGAGAAACTGGTAGAACTTCAAGATCAGAATCATGCCTGGGGTGACCCTACACATCCACCCCCTATTTAGCCTTATCAGGGTAAGTGAAATGTGTGCCAAGTAAGAAAGACATAGAAATATAGTCTCTACTTTGAGAATAACTAAGAACTAGACATATATATGAGTTTAGATCACATAAAACACCCATGCAAAAGACTAACAGGCAGAAAACCATGTTCACAATACACATACACAAAACTCTAGCCACCTGGTTTTGTTTGTTTGGGGTTTTTTTTTGTAGTTAGGGCTCCAGCTTTGCCTCACTCTGGCTTTTGATGTGCTTACAGCTGAAAAGCAGAGGATAATATCAACACACTGACATGAAAGCATTTTGCACTGACACTTCAGAAAGCTTTCTGCCATCTGAGGACAAGAAGCTACGGGTGTATTTTTCAGTGAGGTGGCATTTTCAGGGGGGCATCCCCTGCAGTGGGAATTGCTTCTTCCCACAAGGTTTGTCTTTCCAACCAGCAATTTGTTGGCCTGTGAAAAGCCCTAGGAAAGGGTTATTTCAAGAGGTTAGACAGCAAGGGAAGGAACCTATACCTGATATTGCAAGTTTAAGTACAGGGAAATACCATCTTGTAGCTTTAGCCATCCTTACCACTTTCTCCTGAAGTTGGGGATGGTGGTGGAGTGGCAGCAGTAACACTGTGCTTGTCCCAGATGCTCTCCAAAATACCTGGCCAAAGAGACACTGTTCAGAACAACCTGCTAAAAGTCAGATCAACCTAACAAATACACTGGACACCACTAGAGAACTTGGGGAGAACACATCTTCAGTGCTTCAACAAGGAAGATGGTCTTCTCTTAGTGAGCCCAAGTGCTTATATACACAATCTTCACAAAGAGAGGGGCAGATGTAGCTCTACAGCTCCTCTGCTACCCAAACTCTGGAGTTTCTATACAGAGCTGAGCGTTCAAGCTGCAGGAGCAGCCACTACGTGGCCCAGGGGTTGCTTCAGAACACTCAAGCTTGCACCATCTCAGGGCTGGTGAAAAGGAGGGTGTTTGTTTGGAGGCTGGGAGGGCAGCAGCTCGTACCTGTGAGGAGCCCAAGCACTGTTTGCACCTGGTCTAGGAGCAGCTTACGGAGCTCTTCCTTGCGGGCCACGCTGAGATCCTCCCGCGGACACGCCAGCTCTTCTGAAGTCGTTTTCAACATGATCAGTCCCAGGGGAGTGGTCACAGGAGACTGAATTAACTGAGAGGGAAAGACACGCATGCAACTGGGTGAGGAGAAGGCTCTGCAAAGGGATCAGCTGACAAGCAGGGGGTTAGGAAGAGGATTAGCACTTGACGAGGGCTCGGGGAGCGAGGGAGCCTCAGTTCCCACAGGTCGAGGGGAGAGAATTGCAAATCCTCTGCTTCCTGAGACATTGATCTGGGATGGTGCAACAGTTGAAGCACCAGAGGAATTTCAAGAGAGCTTTCATAATGTCATTGCACACGTTCTCTGCTCCAGCCTGTTTACCAGTAAGTTTGTTCCTTCTCTTTGCTGCCTTCTGCTGACATCATCAGTTCTCCGAATTGCCTCAGCACCAGTGATTTCACCCCACAAACAGGGCTCCCACTGCAGCCACGCTCAGGGCAGGAGCCTGCACCAGCAGCTCAGCACTTTCTCATGAATAAAGCCCATCCTTTCCCCTACAAAGAGCTGCAGCCAGCAGCAGGTGACACAGGAACACACCTGAGGCACAGGACCTCTCCTCGTGTCTCTATCACCCCTCCAACTGGAAATCACATTGACCCCAAAAAGAGGGACTGCCCCTAGGGAAAGCTCCACAGGAACAGGAGCAGAGAGAGCAGCAGTGCTTGCTTTCATTACCCACGGGGGTATTAAAGACACATTCAAGTGGGACAAAGTTTGATTCTCAGCTGAAACTCAAGGCTGCTTCTCCTCTGTTGACCTGGAACATCCACCACAATTTATGTGCTGCTCCCTCTGGGAGAACAAGCCTAAAGCCAACTGCCACCACCACAAGTAATCCTTGGAGTCATAAATTCTGATTCTGAGGCTGACCTCAGTTCTAATCTCCTTGACCTACCAAACCAGAGGCACACTGAGTGAACACTGTTAAGGCTACAGAGTTTGGTGAAAGAGCCCATCTAAAAGCCCTTGGTCCAGGTGTACAAGGGTTTCCAGAAAGGATGCAGGATGGCAGAGGAGCAAACAGCTAAAAGAGAAAGTTAAATTAAAGGCACAAGGTGTTAGTAAGCTGCAAAGAGACTGAACATCTCCTCTCAGAGTGTTTTCTGATAAGACCAGGAAGTTTAAGCAATATCATGAGCTTCAGTAGTGTTAAACGAATTTCATACCTCTGAAGCAGCACTTCCTAAGTAAAATTGTTTTGCATAATGACAATACCCCAATTTACTTTTCTTCTCCACACCTCCAATGCTTCAGCAGAGGTTTTAGAGACTGCTTCAGGGTACTAGGATACAAATTAATGCTGAAGAATCAAACTATTGTTTCAAATTCTTAGAAGAAAGTCTTCAGAGGATTTACTTGCAACTCTACAAACCAGTAATTCTGCCCCTGTGCTTCCTTTTATTTTGAGGTCTTGAAGTTCAGTGTTAAGTGTTTTTCACTCACTTTCTCTGAGAAGTTATGGAAAGTGTCTGCTATATAAATTAATTTATGGAAACGTTTCCTTCTGAAGCTGAGTTCACAAGAAGAGGCTGAAGGAAAAACAGACACTTGAAGTGGGCTCTGCAATCACTTCAAGATAACCTCCAAAGTGCTAAAACAACCCAAGCAGAAGCTCAGAAATTCAGCTGCAGATCCAAGTGAAATGAAAGCCCAACCCATAAGTGCAGGCAGTTGTCTCAGAGTACTTATGGTCCAATTAACCACTCAGGAAAAAAACTGCACTGCATGGTTACTGAAAGCTCTCTGAGAAGAGATGACACCAGTTAGGAACCAGCTCTGTGTGCCAAGTTAGTATATTTTTTTTTAAATTTTGCAATTAATGCTAGAGCCATTTGTCTTAAATCAACTCCTGACACTCAGGATTTCTAATTTATTTATTTTGTTTTAATAAGTGCCTTGTCTGTGGGCAGAGCTGCATTCAAATGATGGAATGATGTCAGCAGAAAGAAGACCCTGCAGCACTTCAGTTAACACTCACCTTCTTTAACCTAAATAGGAACAATTTAAAGAGAACTGGACACCAAACACTGGACCCAGAGCAGGAGGGTTGCACTAGCCCAGCTCAGCTCCAGTGGCAGCTCAGTTGGCCTGGCTCAGGCATCACTCTGCAGATGCTGAGTTACAACCAACGTTCAAACCAGGGACAGTCTCAGCCTCAGACACACACTCCAGTCTGCCTGCAAGAGCCCTCTGACCTCAACAACATTCCATCAGTGCCCTTACATGATGAGGCACCAAAGATTTTAGGCTATCTTTGGCTATTAGATGAAAAATCTCCAAGAGCAGCATTTAGAAACTTCACTTCCAAGAATCACTCAGTGACGCATCCATAATTTTACTCATTTTTCTTTAAAGAGCTCACAACTCCATCATCATTTTGAACAGCTACTAAACATTTAAAATTCAAAGTGCAGTTGATACTTGTTGCATAGCACTGACCCTTTGTTAAAAAACTTGTAATACTAGAAAGAAATGTAAGAAGCTAAAGGTTATTTGAACAATTAAAAAGGAATTTGAGAAGCCACTTAGGTTTTCATGTCATTAATTCATCTTCATCGAGAGGAGTCACTACTCAAGGAAAGAAAATATTTCTCTGTGAATTGAACCAAGTTTTCCCTTTAGAAAGGTCTTACCTGCAAGATGTTAGTGAAAAAGTCATGGTAGAACATGGGCCAGTCTTGTCGGCCGATGTCCACGATGACTTTGCAGAGCTTGTTCCTGATGAAGTAAGGCAGAGTTTTATGCTGAGCTAGGAGGAGTTTGGGCAGGCAGCTCCTGATCTCCATTTTGTCTTGAGATGGGACCCCCAGCCACATCTTATTGATCAGGTTCTGGAAAAGAAACAGACCTACCCAGTGAGCTCCTCTTGGCCAGGCTTCGCTGAGGTTGAAGATGTTCCTCTTTTGTTAGAGCTCCACACAGGCTCTCTGGGCAAGGAGCTGGGATTTGAGAGGCTCTACCAGTGAGCACCCCAGGACCAACCCTGAGATTGTTAATGTGGAGAGGTGAGGAGTGTACAAACTATGGTAGGCAGAAGAGCAGCTAACAGAGGGCAAACCCTGCAGCACTAAACTGGAACAAGCTTTGCTACCTAAAGGGGTACCCAGGCAACTGAAGACAGCCTCTTACAAGCCACGCAGTGCTTAGGGATGAGGTCCAACAAAAAACCCCAAACCCACCCCCAACACGAGCCTATCAAATTTGTAGAAGCCCTCCAACATTACAGAGTTCCACAGAAGATGAGTTTCAGTGATCCAGAAACTGCTACCAAGATTCTGAACACACCATTGTTTGGTGTATCCATCACCAATCACACCATCACCCTGGCCTGGGTCAGCACTGGTGTGGCCAGCAGGAGCAGGGCAGGGATTGGACCCCTGGACTCAGCACTGGGGAGGCTGCACCTCAAATCCTGGGGTCAGGTTTGGGGCCCTCCCTCCCAGAAAGACCTTGAGGGGCTGGAGTGTGGCCAGAGAAGGGCAACGGAGCTGCTGGGGAAGGGTCTAGAGGCCAAGTGTGGGGCGGAGCAGCTGAGGGAGCTGTGGGTGCTGAGCCTGGAGCAAAGGAGGCTCAGGGGAGACCTTCTGGCTCTGCACAGCTCCTGACAGGAGCCTGGAGCCAGGGGGGGGTCGGGCTCTGCTCCCAAGGAACAAGGGACAGGACAAGAGGAAACAGCCTCAAGCTGCCCCAGGGGAGGTTTCAGTTGTCCCTGAGGAACAATTTCTTGCCCTGGAGGGTTGCCCAGGGCTGTGCCAGGCTGCCCAGGGCAGTGGTGGAGTCCCCACCCCTGGAGGGGCTTCCAAGCTGTGGAGATGTGGGGGGAGGGACACGGGGCAGTGGGGACCTGGCAGGGCTGGGGGCTGGTTGGACTCAATCTTACAGGTCTTTTCCAACTGAAATGACTCTATGATTTCTATGAACTGATAAGTGACAGCAACCAGCACATCACCATTTGAACTGGTTTTGGGTCAAGCAGAACTAGTGGAAACACTTTATACACATGCCAGCTCTCTTTTGACCCTGGACACCTGCATTCTCCCCTTGCAAGGGGGAAGTGGGACAAGAGAAAAAAGAGAAGCAAGTTTTGTTGTAGAAGACTGATTGCACCCAGGTCTCCTGAAGCCAAGCTAGAAGGTCAGAGTGACTGCCTTGCAGTGACAAGGCACCACTTTAGCAGAAAGCTTTTAGTCCACTTAACAAAATCCATCAGAAGGCAGAGTTGCAAATTGCTTTCCTGTCATGCCATGAGCCCATTTAGGGACTCTGGAACACCAGAGCCTCAAGAGCTGCTGTACCTCACAGAGGTACCAGTTCACAGTGTAGATGTTCAGAGGTGTATTTATACATTAAGTTCCTCCAAGAGGTTGCTTTTTGGGTTTTCTGGCAGAAAAGAGATTCAGAATTATTGCTTAAAACCAACAATGACCTAACCAAATGACAGCTCCTCAATTTAAGTCCAGAACAAGAATTTCAGAAGCCCCAGTGAAGCTGGAAGATGCTTCAGTTTTAATCTTCATGCTTTAATGCCTACTGAATTTTGTCCTACTCACTTGACCTCAAAGTGGCAGCTTTCTCCACCTGGGAGACAGTTTTGGGAAGATGTTCAGGACCAGTTTCCTGGGCAACACTACAGTAGCCAACTGGCAACTCAAGCTCCTCAAAGGAGAGATTCTCATCTGTGGACCCATGTTCTTCTCTTTACACTTGGACAGTGATTTCTTTGTTCTGGGCACAATTATTTTTTCAGTGCTACTCCAAAGAGGGGGGGAAAAGCAGCAGAGGCTCAGGAATCAAACGTGCTTTCCTCTTCATGAAAATCATTTTCATTCCTGCAGGCTGCTGCTGTGTGATATCCAGCCCCACAGCATTTGCCACAATTACCCCTTTTTGAGAGCAAGGCAAACCACATTCAGTCTGCAGAGGGAGTCCAGGCTCTCTGTGCAACCTCAGAGAAATGAGGCAAGCACTGGAAGTGCAGAAGTCAACAAGGACAATCTGGATCATTCCTCCAAACAACACAAGGTTGAAGAACAGAGTTGTTTGGTCTACCAAAAAAGTGGCCCCCTGCAAAGGATAGAAACCCCCTCTGATTTAGGAAAGCAGCTCAGATGGCCAACACAGCCAAGAACACAATTTAGAGGCCACAAAAGATCAGAATATTGTTAAGGGAAACCTATTTATTGTTGACCAAACCCCAGAATATTGTTGGGGAAAGCAACTGCACTAGTCACTGAGAAATCAGCTGAGTCCACAGACTACTTCTGCTTCTTCCACTAGACACACAAATCAATATTTAGGCTTTCAACCATCACTTTGCTCTTTTATAGATAGATAAAGGGTGGGATATGGTCTTTTAAAAGAGACTTTACCTCTATGACTAGCACAAAAGCTTGTGGGATGTAGTTCAGGAGCATTAAGCACAACTACAAGATGGCAGAAAAATAAAAGCAACTTTGCCTTCCCTCTTAGATTTTGCAGTAGCTGCTGTCAGATAATCATGCCCATATTTCTGACCATAAAAAAAAAGAGTTTAAAAGCAATAACGTTCTTAAAAGCATGGTGCAGAAAACTAAAGTAGCCTCTGAAACTGGAGGTAATTTGTACTGAGAGATGCCAGGAAATTAATTCTTCAATTTGTGTACAAAGATTCATATTCTCCTACTCTCAGCCTGCCATTAAGCAGCCTCTCTTGGAGAGAGCAATAAAAGCATCTTTTATCACTGTACTTATTAGGGCTGCCATTTCAGACCAACATTTTCCAATAAAATTATTGCCATATAAAACTGCACTGGACAGAAAGGAGGCAACAGTGCACATCTTACCTCAAACACAGTCAGACTGTACATCATGACATAGTCGTTCCTTGTGCTTGACAGGAAATAAAGGCAGTATCTCCAGGCTCCAATCTGCTGGGCAAAGTTATTTAAAAGCTCCTCTGCAAAAAAAGAGAGCATTAAAAAAAAATGACATTGTTCCACAACAATGTCTAGTGAAAGCACAATAACACCCTGAGCATGGGAGATATCCCCATGGTTCAGGGAATGACTCAACTTGAAGGAGGAGGAAAAAAAAAACCATTAAAATCATGCTCTGAAGTATTAAAAGCAATCTAACAAGAGGCTTTAAGGAAAACAAAATAGGGAAGTCATTTTAGAACACAGCTTTGACATAAATACCACACCAGACTAATAGCTGAATATTAAACCCCACAAAAAAACGTATTCTGAGTATTGGCATTTTCTCTATAAATGATGAATATTGGGCTATCAGGTCACTGTGAAAGACCAGATGTACTTCAGATCACACAGAGCATCATAATCCACTCTTCTTTTAATGCAATTACTCCAAGAACCATTGATTTGCTGTAGGGCAGCATCTCAGAAACCTCTCTGAACACTCAGGTACAGGATTCAGTCATCCCACATGAATGGGATGGAGAAAAAACTCTCCAAACTTGCCTAGTTGCTTATTCTTTATTTTACCAGATTTCTGGAAGTCTTTTCATGCTGACCATACTTTTGGCACTGAAGTTAAGAGATGGCAGAAATCTGAGGATAAAAGCAAAGTGCCTGTTTACAGCCATGGGTGGGAGAAGCTAACCCAAAGCTCCTCGAGGATCTCTGCTGGTTTGCAGAAGGACCTCTTCAATTGAAACACCAGCCAAAATGAAACCTCTCTGTTTATTCTGTCATTTCACAGAAACTAGGACAGTCTTCTGCTTTCCCTTCTTGATGCTGAGCAGATCTGAAGTCCATCCTCCATCTCCAAGCAGCAGGTAGAAGTTTTCCAAGATGTGAACTTCAGCAAAGTGCAGGCAGAGAAAGACCCAACATCCTTCTCCTGCCTTGATCAAGTTGCTATCCTAGATAAACTGCATCTCCATGCTCACAGGAGTAGAGTTGCCAACATATTCATTTATCTGTAGGACCTGCCATGGGATCTCCAAAAGCCAAACTGCACAAGCCTTGACTTCCAAGTACCTAGGTAAGCAGGAGAGGCTAAGATGCTACTTTGGTACCAGCTAGAGCACTTTTAGCTGCTATATTTAACAGAAGCCATCTCTGCTGAGGAGAAAGCACAGGGAACCCTCCTTTAGAAGTGCTGTGAACTCACCTATCTCTCGTTTCCTCTCATTTGTGGTGCAATTGTGGAAGAACTCTGTCATCAGACTCTCCAAAGCCCGGAGCGAGGCCTCCTCAGATGCCTGGGAACGACATGGAGAGGGAAGAGTTAAGGTTACCTTCCACTCTGCCCTGCACTCGGGGGGTTGGTGTCCTTCATGTCACACATAAACCTTAAAAAACCCAACAAAAGTCCAGATCAAGGGCAAAATAAGCAGGAATTTCAACTGGTTGGTGTCAAGTGGCAACATGGTCCATGTGAAGCCTGGGAAGACATGTAGAGGGAAGAGTTAAGAGTTAAGGTTACCTTCCACTCTGCCCTGCACTCGGGGGGTTGGTGTCCTTCATGTCACAGATAAACCTAAAAAAACCCAACAAAAGTCCAGATCAAGGGCAAAACAACCAGGAATTTCAACTGGTTGGTGTCAAGTGGCAACATGGTCCATGTGAAGGACCACTGGAGCAGCTGCATGAACCAATAAAAACAACAGCAGATGTTTTCTTTTGTTTTGTAGCATTTATTACTTTTAAGTCAGCTCATCCTTGCCAAATAATTCTCCCAGAGACAGCAAGCTCAAGTGAGGATGCTTTCAGATGTTTATAAAGATAACAGGCTGCCCCAAGAGCTTGTGGAGCCTCCTTCTCTAGAGCCCTTCCAAACCCACCTGGGTGCTCTCCTCTGTAACCTGCCCTAGGGGAAGCTGCTTTAGCAGAGGGGTTGGATGAGACACCTCCAGAGGTCCCTTCCAACCTCTGCCATGCTGTGACTCAATCCAGCAACAGCACAGGGAGCATGAACTTTGAGAGGGCTCCTGACACCCAGTCCCACCTTTGCCACGTGGGACACCAAAAGGTGCTCAGGAAGTGGCAGCTTGAAAGACTAAGGACCTCCCAGCACAATTATTCAGCAATGGGATTCAAGAAGATCATTCCCCTCAGCCTCAAATTCAGCAGTTAGAGCTCAGTGTTTGTAGTCTAAAAAAAACCCCAAAATGCCAGAATTAGTATGTAGACATTGCAAGGTCACTCTAGTTTGGCAGCTCTGGGATGATTTTAGTCTAGGAGCAGCTTCCCACCGAGCTCAGCCTCTCCAGTTGTGCCACACTCTCCTTGTAGCCTTAAAAAAAGAGTCCTGAGCACACCACCAATCATTCCTCTGATGTTTGCAGTGCGTGCCATGGATAATAAATGCACCCAAGACTCAAGCCCTGACCTTCCTCTGCACAGGAGCAAAGCAAACTGAAAGTTCTGCCTCCACAACATGCAAACGGAACCAAACCCACCAGTGGCAGCCTCCCCCAAGTGAGAAACACCATGGGACTGCTGCTAGTTCCCATTTCTACAACACAGCAGCTTCCCCCAGGGCTGAGCAGCACGAGAGCCTCCCCAAACAGCCCAAAGGTTGGGTGAACCCCCCCAGGAGAACCCCCCCACAACTCCACTCCACAGCCTGGGAAGGCAAATGCAGCTCTGCTCTCCAAGCAGCTGGAAATGGCTCTTCTGTAGGACACCAAACCTTTCACCTTGGAAATGAACACTGAATTTCATCCCACCTTCCCTCTTTCTTGCCCC